>NW_009694927.1:0-69925 GCF_000703405.1 Apaloderma vittatum
TGTCCTTGTCTCGGCAGAAGGCACTCCAATGAGGCACCTCGGAAACCTCTGCGCTAGCGCGTGCCACGGTGCTGCGATCTTCTGCGTCGTAAAGTGGGCGAAAACCAGCCGGTTTCTTCTCTGCCGGACCTCAAAGCAGGGCGGTGTTCATACCCTCCCGCTATCCCTACCCTCTCCTCTCCGAATGTGGATTTAAAGAAGCGAGCACCTGTCTTCTCTTGCCACTGTATTTATTTTTTTATTATTATTTTTTCTTTTTTGAAAGCCAAACTTTCCATGCCATCTTAATCGTATGTTAAGAAGATCTGTAACGTAACACACTGACTTATAGTGATGTTGAATTCTACAATCTGGGCAATTTTGCCAACAAGATTTAATGCACTTTAACTGAAGAAAAAAAAACAAACAACAAAAAAACAAACTGAGCCTAACTGCAAATCTGTTTCTTATGGTGCTGAAATATCCCTTCCGACTGCACTGAGATAACCACAGGAAAGGGCTTTTACAGGCAAAAGTCACCTTTGAATATTGCACTTAGCAGTCCCCGTGGACTTAAATTTTGGTACGTACGTTTTTTAAAATGTTTTATGAGCATGCTAATAAAACATGGTGCTAATTAGAATGAAAAAATGTGGCAAAATGAAATAATGATTAGTCAAGATGCATAATGATGAGGTTGCATATGTTTCTAGGAGGTATTAATCAAGCCATGGCTAAACTAAAAGCTGAAGCCCATTTGGCTGTTTTTGTGTATTTCACATGTTGATTGTGCCTGTAATAGAGGCATTTTGCAGCTGGATTTTTTTTGTTGGCTTTTAAAAGGCGCTGCTAAATAATTAAAAACATTCTTTGCTATTTTCTGATGAATTAATTGAAATAATTCCTAACGTCTATGTTAGTTACTTATCAGACTCACTGCACCATTAATATTTTACAGCATCTTAACATGATGCTGGTGGTAGTGAAATCTCCATTTCATTTTCTTAAGGAGGCAGAAGAAGAAGGTACATCCATCAGCAAGAAGCTCATTATTTCTTTTGAGTTCAAACGCACTGCTGTTTGCATGCAGAATGAGTGGGCATATGTCTGTGTGTCATGTGGGTTTATTTCTTCTTGCTGTTCCTAAGTCTTCTGCACAATAGTGGGATGATAAAATGCCATAATTGCACTTAAATGCAGGCCGTTCTGAATCTAGATTTATAATTGTCCAACATCTGTGTGATTAGGAGGAAGCATTCTTTTCCTCAGGGGATAAAAAGTGATGAAAGTGTTGCCCTCTTGCCAAGTAAACAACAGCTCTTTACATTCTGGAGTCGTTGTTAGCAAAGACCTTCTCCCTCTTGAAAAGGCACTAGCAAGAGAGCCAAAATTCAAGGTTCAGGGAATTTTTTTCAGTTCTTAAAACTACAGGTAACCCAGCATCCTCCTGTGAAAGGTGAGGTGTCTACAAAAATGGCCTATTTATTTCAACTTATGCTATAGCATTCTCATTCTACTAAAGGAGCCACTTCTAACCTCTTTAAGTGAAAGGCTTAGCACTACTTAGCTCCAGTGATTTCACCGAGGTGCTAGAGCTCATGCTGTGCAATGAGGACAAGGCATGTATTTTGCAATCCCAGTCTCAACGCAAAGTATGTTTTGTACTTCCAATTGAACATAGTGGTTCTTTTCCTTTAAACAACTGTATAAAAAGTTGCCAAATGATATCAAGTAGGAAACTCATGATCTATTTCAGAAAGTCTTTCCTCTTCCACGTTGGAATGTAACGCATTGCTGTGTGTGACAGCAGTAACGCCGGATCATTGTTAAGAACGAGCAGGGAATGCAACTCTACAAAAGCACCTCTTGGCAGTTTGCTTCATCACATTCAGCTGCTCGGGTATTTCAAAGCTCACTTGGCGTAAGGCATGATTATGACAGGAGACAGAGTTCTGTGGAGTAGCCTCTAGGATATCCTTTGCTGGTTGCAGTGAAAGTATTCTTTGTATACCCAATGCCATTAGGTCCTTATTAGTGCTGCTGTGGTCAGCAGTTTGTGAAAATTGGATATGGCTGGTCTGCTACTTTGCTCCTGCTGCCCTGCAAGCAACTAGAATGCAACAGCTCAAACTCGAGGGTGAAATGGAGGATTACCATCCTTGATTTGTGCAGAATACTTCCGTTATGCTGAATTTAGTGGAGGGAATTGACAGGTAAAGCAAAAGCTGGGTGTTTTCTGAAGGAGAGGAGGCAGGACTTGGGAGACAGACAGGACTGTTAGGGGTTGGACTCAGGACTTTGGGCAGACCCACTCTTGTGTTTCCAGGTTCTGTTCTCCTATGTTAAACCTGGGAGGAAGAAAAAAAAAATAAATTCCTTTGGTTTGGAAGAAGGCAATCAGTGCCTTTGTCATTACTTCAAAAAGCTCCTTCAGTTTAATGCCAGCATTGCCAATTTTCAATGCAGCGCAGCTGCAGCTTATGGCTGTCAAGCATGCTGAAAAGCAACTGATATTTTGGGGGATCCTCATGTGAATATGAGGGAGAACTGCATGTCTGAATATTAATGCATAGCACTGCTTTGATACTGTGATTTTGGGTCGATTACTCCTTGCTCTGAATTCAATTTTTTTGCACACAGATCATGTGAAAAGGAGGTGGTTTGGGGTCTGATCAAGAATGCTGTATGTTTAGCGTCAGAGCCAATAGTTAAATTAGAAGATGTGCAATGGCCTTGTGAAGCAGTGCCTTATCCTCCTGTAGAAATTGCGTCTGAATCAACGCGAAGATCTTGAATTTAGCTATGTAAATATTTCTAGGCAAACCAGTAAGGGCGCTGCTCACCATTGCCAGTAAACCAGATACACTGGCAGGGAAGGAAAAAAAATTAATAAAGTCTTGCTTGCTTTACTCCTCCCATGCCAAGAGGGCCTGGGCCGGGATTGTGTGTGCTGCTCTGCACTCCTTCCCCACTGCTCTCTGGTTTGGGGTTACTTGGAGGGGCAGGTGCCTGTGAGCATGACCGTGGGCCTTTTTGTTGTTTTACCTTGGTGAGGTTTCACGTAGCGTTATTCTGACCTTTAAGAGGCAAAGCACAGATGTTGGAGAACTCCTTTGTGTCCTTGCACTCTGGTGGATTTCCAAAAATGTGCTCAGTGGGCATGAGCAACAAGTTCCTCCAGCTAATTTCTGTTGACTTCTCAGCAGGCTGGATTAGGCAGCTGAAACCCAGGGCTTCTCCTCCTTCCTGCTGCCTCCTTCTCTTCCTTCACCATGAGGTGAGGGAGAGAAAGGAGTGTCAAAAGAATTTCCCCAATGGAGCAACTCCGAGTTACAGTGAGTGCCCCCAAGTGAATTTGGTGTCTTGAGCGTGTGAGCATCAACAGTCACAAGGAGGAGTTCAGCAGTTGCTCAGCACTGTTGTGGGATTAAACCCCTGTTAGGACAAAGAATATATCTTGATCTATTAAATGCTGCATAAATTTTTGTCATGCTGCATGAGTTCAATAATAGAAAACATCAGTGATAAACGAACATACAAAGTGTGTGGTCAGTGGATGCAGCAGAATAAAGGCTTTTTGATTTTAGTCTTTTTGCAGTAGAGATGACTTTATTCTCTCCTATGAAGAATAAATATTGTAATAAAAGGAGAATCAGCATATCCTTAAGTGTCAGTTCACTTCTCCAAAAAGGAAGGGAAACAATGAAGGGGGGGGTGGGTAAATGCAGTACTGTTGTCATAAAAGAGAGTGTGAAGTAGATCAAGTTCTGTGTGTTCTGGGAAAAAAAATGGATCAGAACTGCATTTATTGAAAGCCTGCTGAAGTGATGTTCAGTATAAAATTTCATATTATGTTTCAGGCATAAAATCTAGTCACAGAAGAAATCAATGCAAAACTGACATCAAGGTTGCTAGGGTGGGGTTTCTCTGTGTACGAGGTTTATCTGGATTTAATTCAATGCATGACAGAACTAGGCTTTGCTAGAAGTCCAGAATGAAAGATAGAGTGAAATAGGCATCTACTGGGGGACAGGCTCAGACTTGAACCACTGACAAGCAGATGCTACCCTTTGAGAAATCGTCGACACTGGAGTTAGAGCTGCCTGTGCTGCCAGCGTTGTCTTTAATCAGGTAGGCTTCATGCTGTCGAGACAGAGACTCGGGGAAAGAGTCTGTGTTGCCTGGACTGACCTTTCCTAATCAGAAGGGTTAGAAATTGGTCTGGAACGGTTTCTACTGAAGCAGCAGTAGCACCGCTAAAATCTGTTTAGCTCGCTGTCAGCTTCCCAGTTCACTGCTCCGCAGGTGCGGTGCCGCTGTTGGGGATGGCTCGGTGCACCTTCCAGCCCAGGAGTTCCAGCCACTTGTGCTGGGAAAACCGTGATAAAATGAAACAGGTGGAAAAAATATTTCTCTTTTCTTTCCCTCATCCCTTGCAGATTGCTTACTCCATGGATGTAAAAGCATTTCATCTTCATGTTTGGGGTTGTGCCTGAAGGCCCAAAGTGGATTTCTAGAATCTATAATAGCTTTTAATTTATTGCGGTTTTGGTTAAGTTGTTTGGCTTTTTTGTTGTTGTTGGGAAGGGGGAGTTGTTGGTTTTTCTTTTTGTTTGTTTGGGTTTGGGGCGGGAGGGCGGTTAGGATCAATGCCTATCCTGATTGGAATTTTGTTTGTCCAGCAGCATAATAGAAATATAGCAGCACCTTAGAAAAAGGAGGAAGGGCTTTTGTCACTGATTGCACAGGGACTCTGCCCCTATAATCAGCGTGCAGGCAGGTTCAATAATAACTCCTCGAGCTGTGGTGCTGGCACGGTTCTCGGTCTGATTCCGAGAAGTCACCCCATCCTTCTGTGGGGAGGGGAGGGATGCTCTGGCAGCAGAGAAGCAAACATGCCTCAGAGAGCTGAGTTCAGCTGCCAGGCCCGCCAGCGTGGCGCTCGGTCGCAGTTCTGTTTGATTGGAGTTCTCTTTCACTCGTTTAATATGCAGTTAATCCAGTTGTATAGAATTTAGGTAGCCAGTCTGTTTCTTGAAGTGATGCCCTGCCTCTAGCCACCTGTGGTACTGACTGATGTGTCTGGCTGCCAGCTGCTCCCAGGGGATCTGCTATGGAGTGGAAAAACTTGGGGGCTTTTCCGAGAGCTTTTAGGGCCCCTGCCATGGAGCCAGGAGTGGGCTGCGGACCTGAGTGAGGCCGTGCTCCATGCTGCTCGCCTGGGGGTGCTGGCAACCCAAGGGTCTGTCGTACCCATGGGAGAAATATGGAAGCTTGGAGAATTCAGGGGCTTTAGAGGGCCCTGGGGTTTCTTGTCCCTTCTTGGAGCTCCAAGCTAACGAGCCAACAGATGACCAGAGTTTATGTGCTCATACCTACATTACTAAGAAATGCAGGAAAATATTTCACAATTTTTTTTTTTTCCAGATTTTGGATCCAAAGAAAATTTTAAGCTTTTTTTTTTTTTATTAGTTTTTCCACTCCCCCCAAAATTTAGAACAGTATTTTTCACCTGAACTTCGGAATATCGTGCAGAACAAGAATTTTGTCTGGTGACCTGCTCTGGTGCAGCTTTATCTAAACTGCAAGAAGGCTCTGTTGTCCTGGGGTGGAAGCCTTTTCAGTCCAGTTCAAACCAAGAGTCGGGGACATCAGCGTTGTTGCAACTGAAGGGTGTTAAGAAAAGGGGAAGGAGTGGGAGAAAACCTTTTTGGGATTCGAACAATGTGTAAGTGGATGGATCTGCATGGCTTGGGAAAAGACTTCGTTTTTTTTATCTCCTCTGGTCTCGAGTAATGTTGTTCTGTGTTCTGAATTGCTTTGTTTATTATCCTCTAGACAGGAGAAAGTCTAAAAACTTGTCTCTTACGGAGATGTTAATTACAATTGACACAATCTCGCTGTCATAAACCATAAGCTATTTTCCTACTGATTAAGGTATTATGTGTTTTTCAACCTGCAGGAAACGTTACTTTCCTTTGTTCATTATCTCCTGCAAGATGATGAGTTCTAATCAGGAGGAGGTCACTTTGGGCGCTTTTCTCCAGTATATTGAAGATATGGGGATGAAGGCCTATGATGGCTTGGTTATACAGAATGCATCAGACATTGCTCGAGAGAATGATCGCATGAGGAATGAAACAAACCTGGCTTACTTGAAAGAAAAGAGTGAAAAACGCCGAAAACAAGAAGAAGCAATAAAACGGTAAATATTCTAATGAAAAGCTGAGTGGTCTGGCAGAGTGAATGGACAGCAAGGGGCTCGGTCTCGCAGCTGGTGAATACCCAGAGCTGATTTCTGAGCAGCTTGCTGGTGCGAGCAGCCCAGCCCAGGGGGCCATGGCAGGCTGCTCTCCGCGCAGGCTTTGCGTCGCATGGGCGCAACACAAAACGATTCAGCCTCCCGCGGCGGCAGAGAATGTCCCTGTCCCAATGCGTTCAGTTTGAGCCTGTTGTGGCATCTTCAGCAGGTGTGATTTGTCACGAAAAGTTGAGGTGTTTGGAACAGGAGGTGTGGATCTAGTGGAAAACAGGTTCTCTCCCACTTGGCACTTCTAAGCGCTCTGAGATGGGCAGTGTGTACCTCGTGCAAGGATATGTTTGTGTGTGAGCTCTTTCAAGACAGTCAGGTCGAAATAGACTCTTAAACCTGATGAATTTTCAAAGCTCTCTGACTGCTGTCTGAGGTATTACAAAAAAATTGGTGTCTGTTGTTTATGACCTCCTTGCCATTCTGCATGCTCTGAAGTGAGTGAAAATATTGCAATCATTTAAAGAAAAATGGATCAAGCCCCTGATGGGCAGAACTCTATAATGGCTCTTCTTGAACAATTCCATTGATTTTAATTGACGGTTAATGAGAGGAGAACTCACATGACCTGGCCTCTTGTGCCAATGGATAGCAAAGAAATCTCCGCGGCCTCTCGGAGACGAAAAGAAGGTTGAATGGGATAGCTATAAATATTTATTATACGCACGTTTGCATATAAAAACCTGCATTTTTCTTGAGGAGAAGAACCAATTGTGTAATATGGCTAAACCATCCATCCGAATGCTCAACTTTTGTATGCAAACGGGTGGCTTGAGCACAAACTGATAGGAGGTCCTTTGAAATTTTTCCCCCCAGCATGAACCTTCTGGATTTCAGTTTAAGTGATTAAATTTTATGCTCTACCCTGGGTACTGTACATCCAGGTAGAACAGACATGCTGTGCTCTGAATGTTCCAGCGACGCCTTAGCAGTCTGGTAATTCTGACGGAATGTTAAAAGGAAAAGAGCAGCACGTATAGTTTCACAGAGGAGGGAGAAGAAGCAGCGTGAAGCAAAGCTATGCCTGCTTTACGTTCGAGGAAGTAGGGGGTTTTGGGTTGTCATTAATTTGCTTGTGGGGATAAGAGTAATGTGAAATCAAGGTGAATAATGAGAGCAAATGCAACGTGTATTTTGGTACCTTCTGGACTATTACCTAGTCAGCTCAAATTTTAGGTGATCTTAAGGGGAACTCAAGCTCTTGAGCAGTCAAAGCCATAGGCTACCTGTAGCAGGAGCTGTATTATGTGGGACTTCACGAGAGAAAATTCTAGTCCTTGCAGCAGATTTATGCAGGAGGGATTATTATTATTTTTTTTAATTTATCCTGGATATGTATCTGGTTTCATTCTTGCTGTCTTTTGTTTAGTGTTCACTTCTCTCTTTTGATTACTGAATACCTACATAAACAGTGACGTTTCCAAGAGGAGGTGATAGTGAGAACCACCTCAAAATATTTCTTAATATGTTGGAGAATGAAGTTAAATTCTAGTTGAATTAAGCAAAGCAACGATTTGTTTCACCTGCAAAGTGAGCAAATCCAAAAGCGCCAGGCAGTAGATCGCAGTTTGGAAGTAGTGAGCTGAAGAGTACTTTCTCGTCTCGCCTTGCTGACTCTTCCTCACTGAGGAAAATATTAAAAAAATACAACCAAATTTGCAAGTATCTTTAATTTATTGAAACTTCACAGTTTCATTGATTATTTTTTATTATTATTATTTATTTTTTTTTCCCCCAAGAGTTTTCAGACAGCCCATTAGACTGTGCTCTGGCTAACCTGTTCACATGCACTTTTGAATGTGTGACCATAAAGGTGACCAAGTGCTGGAACTGGTCTTGTTATGAGTAAATGTCTTGGGGTGTGACAGGATAAGATTTGGACCTACCTGGTTCTTTGCAGTCCTCTAGCCACGCTTTTCTACCTAATCTGAATGGTGGTAACGGTATTTCCTCCCTTGTGGTTGGTTTGTGTGGTTTTTATTTATTGATCGTGGCAAAGTGATGTGATGAAGAGCTCTGGATAAGTGCAGATGATTTAGGGCTGAGCCAAACCATGAAGTTATTTACTTCCACCCCACTTGGCTTATCTCAGTGACATGAAGAGGGTAAATGATACCTGCCTGAGGAAACAAGCCAGGAAAAACACCTTGGGAAGTCTTGGGAAATGCTGTCTTTCAGTCTTTTTCTGTCTTTTTCCTGGGTGAACTTGGAGAGGGAAATATTTGTGATCAGCTCTTGATCAGGAAAACTAAAGATGGAGGGAGAACATCTGATCTGAGTAAAAGAGCCCTGGGGTCTGAAGGAGCTAAGGCCGATTGCAATTGAGTCTGCTGCCTGTAGTAACCTCCAGAGATTTGCCCAGGACCGTGTTGGCTATAGAAACACAGCAGCCAGGAAAGGTAAAGCAGGATTATTGATTTCTTCTTTGTTCCGAGCGATATTCCTTATGTCTTTACCTTAGCTCAGTGGGTATTTATATTATCCTAATTCCCGATAGCGTGGCCTAGATAGCGAGCGGCGCACATGTGCAGTGATAGCAGCGCTGCCAGTCTGGAGACTACCAGCAGCTAAAACCAATCTCCTTAGCAACAAGGGAGTCATCCCCTGCCGTTAGCTGCAGGTAGGTTTTGAGCAGGAGAAGGGGGTTCCAGCAAACCTCCCTCCTTTGACTCGTAGGAATCCAAATAAAGCGTCTCCAAGTCTTTGGCACCTACTGAAAATTGCCTAATAGAGTCAATTACTGAATTTTTCGAGGAGCTATTCAGTGCCAGGGTTCAGATGGTCTCTTTCAGAAGAAGACTGATCGTGTATATTAGCAACACAATAATGAGTAATTTATTGTCTAATAAAGCAGTGATATTCACATGCAACCCTACTTGGAAGCTGCTGTTATTTACCTAAATCATCTCATAACCATGCTGAATGACTTAAAAGTTCATTGAAATGCATTAGCCTCCACAGTTCAGAAACAAGATCTGAAAAATGACTTGAACAAATGCCTTTTTTCTTTTTTTTTTTTTTTTTCATTTTGCCTTCCTAAGGACACATTGTGTTGCATTTCTTCAGGAGCACTGATGCACCTTCAGTGACTGCTGCCTCCTCATGTGAGGTTCTTGTAGGTTAATTGTGGGGCAGAACACCCGGGTCTGTTGTACATCACAGAGGATAAAACACATCATATTGGATTGGGGAGTGAAATAAAAAAAAAAGCAACTAGTCTTTGTCTGATCTTGCTGGGCTGAGTCAGCTGATCTGATCTGAATTTCTGACCTAATTTTACTATGGTACTTAGCGATCATGCAGAGAAAATAAGATTAACGTGCTGATCAGCGGCTGAGAGTAAGTCACATTAAGTACGTTAGTGTATATATATATTTGAGGTAAAATTTTTAGCCCTTTTTTCTTCCATCTTTTGTTCATCTGGTTTCCCTACTTGCTCATTGTTCAGGTGGCTGTGTCCAGACCAGGAGAACACACTGGCATATTGCCTCATAAATTGCAAATCGAGTTATGAAGCAGTATCATTTTCCCTGGCAATGAAGTTGCGGTGTAGAGGTGTAGGTTTGCCATGACAAGGTGTGTGCCATGGGCAGCGGTTCTGGGAGCAGAAGGTAGATTTGCCTCAGCTGGTGCCAGTGCCAGTGAAAAGGTGAGTTCTTGAGTTTACCCAGGGCAGCTGTTAGAAGGAGCAGATGCTTTCTGACTCATCCAGAATTGAAATCAATATATTTAGATGCATTATACCTATTATTCATAGTATTGTGTGGGTAATTCACCAGTGTTTTTTTCATTTGCTCAAATGCAAAGTCTTGATAAGAAACAAATAACGGACCTTCCTTCTCCTCTGAAGACTGAGACTCGTAACATTCATCACAGGGAGTAGCTACACACTTTCCAAGGAGACATAAGCTTTCTGGCCTCTAGCTTTTAGGCATTACTCAAGCTCCCGTTTTTGTCGAGGAAGTGGTCATTTTGATTCGTAACTCTACAAAGGTGTGACAGCTCTGGCGTCGAGCTGATGGTGTTAGTGGGCAGGAATTCCTACCTGACAAACCCTGGACTGAGCCATCAAAGCACCCGTTTCTTCTGCTCGGGGGTTACCTTACTTGGTAGCTTGTTGCCAGCAGCTCAAGGGCTCTGTGGAAATCCTTGTTGCTGCTTGTTGAGGGAAGTATCCGAGACAGATGCTGTCAAGAGGAGGAGCCTTTCAGAGCTCGATGCTAAAGCCAGCAGAAATGGGCCAGCCAGGCAGTGGCAGAGCTAAGCTCTTGTAATAAAGACGGAATTGTAACGAACAGCTGTTGTCCTAACCTTGCCTTCCTTGGGCAAATCAAATGTTGAAGACTAACCCATCGGCAAAAGTAAGAGGTCATATTTTTCTCCTGCTCTGTTTTTTTTGTTTGTTTCTTTGGGTTTTTTTTTAAGGTTGTGGAAGTGATTGAATTTTGGGTATTAGCTGTCTGTAGTTCTTGGGCTCCTTCATGAATGAGACGTAAGTTCTGTGTCCTTCAGCTAAGTGTTATCAAACACTTAACTGGGCACAGCAAACAAATGTAAAAATATTTCTATGCATGGGATTTTATTTACTGCCAAAAGCTCTGTTCAGCTGAGAAAGTGTGTGTAATGGACATACTAAGGTGTTTATACCAAAAGAGTTTTACTGGGATAAAAAATAACCTAAGTAAAATAATTCATTGTAAATTTCCTGTTTATAATAATGTCTTGAAATCAGAAAATTACTTTGGGTAAAAGAATGCTTAAAGTATTGTTCTTCTTTTTCTGCCTGTAGTTGAGATATTGCATATAGAACTACACATTTCTAAATTTGCAGGAATACTCATGCTTGCTGGATTACAGTATGCTTACAGCCAGATCCCCAGAGAAGGGTGAAGGAAGTGCAATAAATATTTTGGATTGGCGTGAGGGGCTCCGTTGAAATAGCTATGAGCGCGTTACTGAGGCTTTATAAATGACAAGCTTGTGAACCTATTGTTATCCGTTTGGCGTGTGGCTGTGGACTTTTCCATGGGTCTTCTGGTGAGGTCTTTTGTTGTGTGTTTATAATTTAAATCCGAGTTCCCTCAGCAAACAGGATTTTTTTGGATGCGAGGTCCGTGGTCTGTGCTCCTTTAACCAAAGTGCATGTGTTAGGAGGAAGCTGTGGCACGGGTCGTTTTCTTTATCTTCCTCCTGGGCATGTTCCTCCAGGTCATTGCATCCTGGATTAAACTATTCCACTTTTAGGGTGGAAGTGGCTGATGAGGTATGATTAAGGCTACTTCTAGTGTGGTTTTCAGACCTTTTCCTCCTGAAGATATCATAGGGTCTCCTTTGAAGCTGAGTCAATGTAGAAAAAATAGCATCGGTAGCTTTTGGTTTTCATCAAGAGCCAGTAAAATGGTTGTGCAGTCGGTGACCTCGAAATGTATTTTTGTTGCATTTATAAGTAAACAGATGTGATGATCTAGCCAACAAATCCTCCCTTCCAAATGCTCGTATCCATATGGCCGCCTGCATTATTGCCACGCTAAATAAACAACAGACCCAAAGCAAACTATGTTATGTTGCTGTTATTCCGAGAAGTTTATTTTAGGACAGTCATGCAACAAATGTCATTTAAAACTTACCATAGAGCCTGATGGCCTGATTGGTACTAAGGAAATAAAGCAGGAATCATTATCAGTTTGGTATCTAAATCTTGCCGTTAGTTTTGATAAATCTTTCCTGATTTTAGGGCTCCTGCCTGCAACTTTTACTCTTCTTTTGGGGGGAGTTATGATCTTTTCCCCTTTGTGATTCCACAGATGTGTGCTGGCCCACTACACAAGTGAGTGCACTCTTGCTGAGGACTCATTTGCTGTATTTAAAAGCATAATTAGAAGTGTGGGGGGTTATGGAGAGCCCAGAAGGCATCTGAAGGGGTGACAGACCCCTGCTTTTCCAAGATGTTCCTTGACAAACCACTACTGAAAGATGCTGGGGATGCATGGATCTAAATGTCCAGGTTTTAACAGTTAATCTCCCATTCTGCTTCTATTTCTAGCACTTTTTTTCTCACTATCTCTTTGTTAGTCTTTAATTATAGGATGCAGGACTGTGATTTTAAACTGGTAGTTAAAATTATCCAGCATTGCCTCTAACCAAAAAGCCTCTCTCAGCAAGACAGAGATGCACAGAGAGCTGTGGGGAAGTAGATATTTTGCCCAACCATCAAAGGCTCTAGTGGTGCTGCTGTTCCTAGTCAAAGGTTTGCATTTGTTTGGAAAATGCCATTGAATGAAAACTATTATTGTGAAGACTGTATTTAAAAAAAAAAAAAAAAAAGACTATTTTCAGGCATGCCCAGATAGCATCTTCATAGCTAATCTAGGATGGACTTCAGTCCAGAAATACATTCATTAAACAGCACGTGGCGTGAATAAAGTCTAGCCCAGGACTGCTGACAAAACAGAAGCATTGATCTGCTTTGGCTCAAGGCTTCCAGTAACCCAAAAGTACCCCATGCTGAGGGTTGCTGGCACCTGGCAAATGTTGTAACTGCCTGTGACCTGGATTAAGAATTCATGTTCCAACCTGAAGAATAGATACCGGTACGGATGATGCACAGGATAGCAGTTTCGTGACCTTTAAGCAAAATTGCAGCAGTCCTCTGGCACAGGCTATGCATGCTTCTATTTATTTATATGTTTTCCTCCGCAGGGAAGCACGAATGTGGTCTGGGACTCGATCATTTCATGGGGATGTTTATTTTTCTTAGCCTAAAGAGAAGAGCCTGCTCTTGGGTATGTCCCTGACAGCAGAGATGTTGGTACAGACCTCCACTGCCCCAGCAGCAGCTGGTGATGGGCATCCTGTTGCCAAGTTACGCCCAATCAGTGGCTAAAATTTGTATGGAAACAGGCATGTGCATGTGTGCTGATTAGATTTTGATGCGATTGGATTAAAATGGGAGTAAGGAGAGATTAGAGAAGAAATGGATTGCAGAGACGTTACAAGCTGCAGGTCTTATAGTTAATTTGAGACTTCTTTTATTTTATTTTTATTCTCCTTCTGGCTTTCCGTTCTAACTTGGCTTGTGATCTTAAGTGAGATCAGTTTAGAAATATTAAAAAAAATTTTTTAACTCAAACAAGCAAACAAAAAACGCCAAACTAACAAACAACAGAAAACAACCACAAAACCAGCCCCACTGTGTGGAGTGTCCCTAAGCTGAGGAGAAGCAAACACTTCAGCGGGCTCCAGCAGATGCTTCTGGAACGTGTTAAGACCGAGAAGGCGATGGGCAGCTAAAACCCCCAGCGATGTTCCTGCCAGCAAGCGTGTCGCTGGACAAAATTGTGACATTTTAGAAGATCAAAAATGAGAGTAACTGCGGGGTTTACCATAAATTAATAAGATTTACCTGAGCTTAATCCATTTCTCCTTTTGGTGGATTATGCAGGGCGTATCTCACCAGCAGATCCTCTGCTAGCTGAGGGCACTTTAGTTATTAAGCTGAGCTCACGTGTTCGGGGCCATTAAGCGAATTGGTTTGCACAGCCTTTCCCCGAACGCCAGGGCAAAGGCAGTATTTCATACCCGTAGCTAATTTCATGCTGTAATTTAATTTCTGAAACATACTTTTAATTGAATCTTTAAAGACAAAAGGAAACTGCTGAGTCCTTTAGTATTGCAAAAGAGATTGTTTAAAAATGTGGCCCATCTAGAGAATAATCGTCTATAATTAAACGTAAAGTTTGTTTTGCCTCTCTGCATGCAGCTACGGAGAAGTGAGTTCCTGCTGTCTACAGGAAGCTCAGGGCTGGAAGAGAGGTATCGGGGGATGTACGAAGTTATTCATCTTACGCTCGGCTTTCTAACCCTGACATGGCACAGTCCAGCAGCCCTCCACAGTGTGCAAGGCTGAATAAGTAAACAGAGAGAGGCCAATTATAAAATTAGTCTGCTAACACCAGGATCACATTAGTGGGAGCTCTGACTAGTGATCTCATTTTTGTAATTTTCAGTAATCAGATGGACTTGAGGGAGACGTCAGCGGTTTTGTTGTAAAGAAAACCGAGTAGCGCAGCAGAATTGGTTATTTGCATCGTGAAACTGCATCTGGTATTTTAGTGGTTAGATTTTGATATTCCTCTTCTATCAGCAGAGAGATTCATATAATGTGGTATGCAATTTTGTTTGGGGAGAAACATCTTGGTTGGATCAGCAGTGATGCAGGTCTTCAATTTTGAGAACATCCGATTAAAAATAATAGCGATCAACGCTAAATGCACCCTGCTAATGGGGAGGAAATCCTGGAGCATCGCTTTCTGTTTTAGTACTCTCAGTCCTTTGGATCAGCAAGCGATTTGCAATGGAGATTCTCCCTTTTATTGCTATTGGAGAAAAACTTATGGTGCACTGTGGAAGTCAGACGTGTATGGGCACACAAAGAATGCAAGTGGAATCAGAAGCTCAAGGTTAGAAAAAGGATCAGCAAATAACCTGTGGAGCCCCAACACCTTCCGTAAGAGAGAACTAAAAACAGCATCTTGTTCTTCATGTGCTGGCAGAGCTCTGTGCTCTCAGGTGCCTCGAGCTGGCAGGAATGTTTTTTTTTTCTTGGAACCTACTGATAGTACCCCTGGAAGGGTCCAAGACCAGGCTGGATAAGACTTTGAGCAACCTGCTGTAGCGGGAGGTGTCCCTGCCCATGGAGCTGCTGGTTGTTAAAACTCTGATTCACTTTCTACCTCGGTGTCAGAAACATCCTTCACTGGAATTTCTTGCGTTGACTGTCAGCCCGTGGATTACCACTTCGCTTTTGTTATTTCACTGGCACGATTGTCCCCTGTTCCTCTCTCTGCTGGTTATACCTGTGTTGTGAGGGCTGAAGAAATGCAATTTTCTGTGTATTTGTCTGGAGCAGTGAACTGAAATTCATGCACTGCAACATACTCTGAGAGCACAGTTGCATTCGAGACCAACGGTCGTTGTGTTACGTGGCTGTTGTTTTGACATTAAGAACTTCTAATTGGCACGTGGCAAATACCATTTAAGAGAGAATTTAAATTGTTTCAGCTTTACACCTGAACCACTAGGCTAAGCAAAGCGCAGCACTTTTTTTAAAAAATTTTTTTTTATTTCCCCCTCCCTAGGAAGTCATATTCTTGTGTTGCTAATCTGAATCCTCCTATGTCTGTGCTGAAGCAGATCCAGAACTGCATATGTGCTTGCCATGGCAACCCCGGCACCACATGACACACGCGCTAGTTCAGCCAGAGAGCTTCATGGCTTATTAAACAGACCCAGGCACGCGCCGCTGTGCCGTGTGACTGCTCTGGCCCTGGCAGCTTTTTAAAGGGAAAAAACTGTATTTGAGCATCGTAGTGTTTTCATCGGCGTCATCTTGCCTGAGTTCCTTCCCCTCTTCCTGGATGATGTGCTGAGGTTTTTGTTTGTGGTTTTGTTGTGTTTTTTTTTAAATGGATGTAGGCTGAAAGATGCTGCTTATAGCTGCTCTGTCTGCCTTTCATTTGGAAAAAATCTATATGCAAAGATAAAATAGTGTGTGAATGTTTTTTTTAAATATTTTTTTTTATTGGAAATTAAGGGGCTCTGGTGCAGTTCAGTGAACAATATACTTCTTTTCTGGACATGTTTTCTGTTCTCAGCTCCTGTGGGCTTTTACTAGGTTTTAAGAGGGTAAATGAGGACAGAGCCAAAAAAATCTGGTCCATTCTGGTATCCGCAAAGCATTCCCAAAACATTTGCTTGGAAACGCCTTTGCTCCTTGCTGCATAACACACCTCCTCTTAGACCTCATGATGATAATGACAATGGTCTCCTCACCCAGCAAAATGTAGCCTGATACAAGTTTTTTCCTAACTTGGCTCATTTAGGAGAAGTTCTGCACAGCGCTTGATGGGCAAATCTGAGGGGCTGCAACCTCAATGCAATACATTGCCGGGTGCCTGAATAAAACGAGGAACAATGCTCCACAGAGCAACAAAACATTGTGGAAAGCCTGTGTTAGTCTTAATTAGTAATTGCCAAGAAGAAACCTGGAGTTGCTTAGTGTCTACTGCTCAGGTGCTATTCACTGAGAATTACAGAGACACCAACTCTGGGGTCCATGTGCTGAAATGAATAATTTTTATGATTTATGGTGTTGCTTTTGGACTTAAGCAGAATACATTTTCAATGTCCGGTTCCAGGCTGTCAGATTTTCATCCTCATTTCCCAAGTAATCAGTTGAGGTGTAAATACTTAATGCTATTCAGCGAGAGACCGCCGGTTCCGAGTTAATCGTTTGGTTAACGTTTTGGAGATGATCCACAGTAAGGGAACAATAACCTGCTCCGGGAGTTAATTTAGAGAGGTACTTGCACATAAATTGGCCATTAAACAGCGAAGCAGTATTGTATGTGTGTGTTATTAGGGACACAGCTGAGAAAGGTGCTTTCTTCTGAAGTGGGTCTCCGCGCGTCTCTGCCAAGATTGTACGAGTCATCGCTGGAGTGAGGAGGCGTTTCAAGGTGGTGTGTAGTGAAAACTCTGTTGGCAGGAGAAGGTATTTTAGGTTACTGGTTTGGCTGTGTTTTACCACATCACTGATTTTTCAGCATCTTTAGCTACTTTGTCATTAATACCAGGTCTGATGTTAATAGGGACAGAGAGGGGTTTGACGGCGTGCTGCCGTGTGCTCGTGCTGCAGAACAGGAGCTGTAGCAGCAATATTTCCCCCTCCGTGTGCAGCCAAGAACCGGCGATGCCTTCACACCTACGAGTGGGATTGCATTTTTTGCAAAAGAGATTGCCCAAATGAAATCTGTTCTGGAAAACTGACCCGAAGCTCTCTTCTATTCCAGAATTTCGCTTTTCGTTTCTTCAGTTGAATAATGGCGAGTTTTGCTCTCCAGAGGTTTGTGTTTAAACCACAGGTTCCTATATTGTGTTAGTTTGCAGTTACGGCAGTGGGAAAGGCAATATTTGGGCTCATGACAAAATATTTTGACTAGCCTCTTCCTACTTAGTCATTTGTTTGTACTCAGTGTATGTTTATTGTGAATTGTCTTCCCAAGAGGTTATAAACAAGGCGGTAGCTTTCACTAGCTGATCTTTGCTGTGATTTAATGACGGGCTGATCCAGGAGGTTCTGTACAAACCAGACTGGGTCTAAAATTTGTGGAAATGTCATTACCAGAATGCATCAGAAATTTAAAAAAAAAAAAAAAAAAAGGGCAGCCCAGTAACTTCATTGCAAGACAGTTAAGGTTGCTAAGAGACAGAATGTAATTATCTGCCAATTTGTTTACCATTCCCAAACACTTAGAAGGGCGAGAGCTGTGGACTGCCCTGAATTCTAAGCTATGTGCAAAATAAGCTGAGTGCATTTTGTTTTCAAATGCAGTTTTAAGAAGGGCATTTGACAATGACACCAGAGCTTTGGTTGACCTGTGGTTTTTATCTAAATGTATAATATCAGTTATTTTCGTTTCCCTCTCACTCCCAGAATCTACATACGTTACATTTATTTCAGCTGACAATACAGAAAAAAGTGAAAGATGTAACGCATAGAAACGTATGGTTTTTCTGGTGCAAGACCCACAGCTACACTTCCTTGGAGGTGACAGGTTCTTTGGGAGCAGCAGCGTTCAGAGTTCCTGCGTTAGGATTCCACGGTTGATGTATACTGATGTTAATTTAAGGTTGACCAGCATGAGCCATTGACCTATTTTATGTTTCTTTTTCTAAAATGTTTTGTGTTGGACTTGCACTTTGAGATAAGTGCTGCAATTCATTTTGGGTGCAAATGAAGTTTGTGCCACAATGGAGTTTACATTTCCCTGTGTCACTGCGGCTGTTATGAAGACAGTGTAAGATTTATGCCTCTAAGCTGTTCATTTTCTCGGGTTTAAGGGCATGCATCTGGTAAATTAAGTACAGGCAGTAAAAAGAGAGAAGCAGAGGCTTCTCCCTCTGTTTTCAGAATGGTAACGTCTTCCAATGCTTTAATGGAAATAAAGATTCTTTTTTAGCTAAAGTGAACCACTAACGGTAAGGTTGAACTGGCCATGCTACTGAAGGAATAAGCAAAGAGCTGACCCTCAGCGTGGTCTTGGGCATCTGCACCTTGCCCGGTGAGGGTTATGAACCCTCCAGTTCATCAGGACAGGCAAAAGATGTTTTCACCCAGCTTCAGCACAGCCAAGCTGCAGGCCACTTTCCCAGAAAAACTGACCCAGAAAAACTTCACCTGCTAAGCCTTTATGTTGGTTTGTTGGGGTATTTTGTAGGTGCAGGTCACCTCTTGCTCCTCTTCCAGGGTTTTAGGGAGATGGTGTGAGCCCCTCAGTGTCGCTCTGGCTCGTTCTCTGGTCCTTGTGGCTGCAGAAGGAATCTTGGTTAGGTTCAGATGGACAGATTTTTAAAGGTGTAGTCAGGGAAAAAATAATGTTGTTTAAATTCCTTTACACGCATCAACTTCTACATGCACAGCTGTCAAGATGAAAAAGAATCGAATCTGAAACTTTCCCCCGCTCTTTGTACAGCAATCTGAGTCTCCCAACTTCTCTTTTGGGGGTTTTTTAGAATCACTTTGGGGTGTTACTTGAGAGAAAATGAGATCCAGTGACAAAGAGCAGAAGGGGATGTTGGTTATTTTCAACCTTTTTTGCCCCTTTCATACAAATAAGGAGGAGAAAAAGCTTTTTTCTGTCATCATCTTTAATGACAAGGTCATTAGAACTGTGTATTTACTGAGGACCTCCTGTTAAAAAGTACTATCTGCCATGAGAATTTTTTCTCAGCTCTACAAGTCATGTTTTCCTCCTACAAGAGGGTTGTGACCAGTTGAAGAAAGCGTTATGTAGACTTTCAAGGTACTGTTCTGTAGGAAATTCTACATTTTCCAGAGCTGTTTGGTTTTGTCATTGTTTTGTTTCTTTCTTTCTTTTTCCCCTGTGAAATGAATTTAAAAGACTAGGTCCACATCTTTCTTTTTCTGGATCCAGTTTTAAAATACTGAAATTAAAGGTCACTTCATGTTGAAACATCTACATGTTGAAAACTTCAAATGTCACTGAATACCGATTCCGTGAATATGGTTGCTTTTAAGTTGTTTTTCAACATGAAGCGCTATCAAAACTGGCGTAGGCTGCAGGAAGGCTTGCTTGCAGCAAAATCCTTCATAATTTTCTCACACAAAGTATCCTGTCAGAGGATTCCAGATAAGCTCTGGTATATACATGTGAGTGATACTTAGGGGGTGCCAGTGACAGCAAGAAAACAGAACCGCGTTGGCTTGCGGCGAAGTGCACGAGGGGCAACCGAGCCGCGTTTCTTGGATTAAAGCAACAGAGGAGTCCAGAGGCAGTAAAGGGAGGCCTGGGCCAGCACACACCTGGCAGCCTAAGCTGGCGTGAAGGCGGCGGTGGCTGACTCAGGCTCTGGTTTTGTGTGCTTTGTGACCCGTTGCTGCGCTGAGGTGCCGCGTGTTTCGTGGTGCTGCTCTTCAGCCGTGTGGAAGTCTCTCTCCACCACCAGGCTCGCTGAGGCAGAAAGAAGTGAGCTGCCTGCCTGCTATTTTTATCTCCTCCTTCTCTGTGAAGCAAAAACAATATTTTTTTAATTTTTTCTTAAGTTTGAACTGAAACAAGTTTCAGGTTGTTTGATCGAAATTGAGCCTTTGCTTCCACAGCCGTGTCTTCGATTTGCAAGAATTTTTAGTTTCCTCATTGTGATTTCAGGACCACATCCTATAAAGATAGCAAATCTTGCTGGTTTACCACTGTGGGTTTCTTAAAAGCTTGGGATATATAGTAGAACCAGTCAAACACCAGCAGAAGTCATTTGATGAATAATTCGTTTGACAAGCAGTGGCAAAGTTCCTTGGATGATTCATGCCTCTCCGGTTGTCGCACCTAAAGCTTTTGCAGTTGCTTTCCTAGCACTGCTGTGTCCTCATTTGTCTCCTTGCAACACTTTCTGCTAGAAGTGATGCCAACCACCTTCCCCAGCCCTTTCCATCTCTCCGTGTGTGCACGGGAAATGGGGAAGCATATCCTGAATCTGGGACCGTTTTGCTGAGGATGGAGTTTGGGCTTCTCGTACCAGCTGTGTTGATGTTCATTTAGGTCCTTTTTGCCCACTCACGAAGGAAACAGTTAAGACAGTTTAGTCTTTTTCCTCTTCCTTGCAGACTTATGCTTTTTGTATGCTTTTTTTTTTGTTGCCTTTTAATGTGAATGCGGCATAGGTCTGTACCCACTCTGGGGAAAAAACTTGAGTGGTCCAAACCCCTCCCAATTTTATAATGAAGCCTGGTATGTCTGTTCTCCTAATTGTTTGAAGTGAACCATTTTCTGACTACACTAATAATGCATAATAATACATCCTATTACACTAGCTTTGTCTCAGCCGTGTTAGAATACCTGCTGATCTGGGGTGGGAGCTGTAAACAAACATGGAATGAAGCACCTCTGCAGAAAATATTAAATTCACTTCCACTTTGATTTCGTTGTATTTGTCCAGATGAGAAGCCAGAAATCAATTCCGCCTGTCTGCAAAAATCTTCAATTAATACTGTCTCCCACTTTTCCCAAATCTGCAATTTGTCCTGAAGCAGTGAGGGCTGGCATTGCATCTCACGCAGCTGCCTTGATTTCCTGGAGTCACGTTTGGGATGAACTCAGTCCTGAACTTTGTTTGCAACAAATCCACAGGGAAATGCTCAGGTTTTTCCTGGTTTGTGAGTAGCCTTTTGCATTTTTTTGGCGCTATTAGAGAAGAATGCTGATGTAGGGAGTCCTGATTCAGCTCCTATTCATTATTCATTCGCACTCCAAATAAATAGTGCAGTACTTGCTGCTTGCTTTGAACCACTGCGCTGCTGGAACTGTCAGACATGGCAGTAAGAAAACAAAAGGTCATGAGTGCTCTGGGTCTTTTAGCAATACTGCAGCAATTCTTCCTTACAGTTGCATGAGCAAGCAACAAACAAGGCGCAGCCCCGTTGCCTTTCTCGGCGCCGCGCGATCATTAGCGGCTTCCCACCGTGTGGGGCTGTGCCACCCCAAGGGTGATGAAGCCCCACCTGAGAAGTTGTTCCTCCTCCCGCCGATGCGCACGCCAGCTGTTCCCCATCTCCTGCCTCTGGAGGTGTGACAGGCTGTGAAGGGGCACCCGACGTGGCCGCTGCCATCGCGTGCGATGGCTCCCGGCGTCCCCGTGTTCGCTCGCTCGGCGCATTGTGAGTGTCACGTCAAGGCAGCAGGGCCCCGCATGCCGTTTGACGGCAATGGCTGCTGCCTGCGCGGTAGAGGCTTTCCTTGTAGAATCGCAGTGCTTCTCGAAAGCACGTTCCCCCATCCACCCTCAGCTGCGTTTTTCCTGGAGCGTGGCAGAGATCTTGCATCGTCCTGCAGGTTTTTTACAGCTTTCTGTAAACCTCACGTGCCAGGAAAGAGAAGAGGCTAGCCCAGCTTTGGGTCCGATCCAGTGCTACTTCTGTATATGCTGCTAAATTGCTTTAAGATTCCTTGGTTAAACTGGCTATAAGAGTAAAATCTTCCAGAAATGAGGCTGTGTTATAAACTGTTAAGATTGAGGTAATTTCCTAGAGCAGTTAAAAATAGTTCAGAATTAAATATTTAAAATTTCTAGTCGTGTTCATTTGCTTGCTGTGGGTTATTTTAGTTATTCTTTCTCTCCTAGACTCCCAGACAACTCACTCAAAAATAATGACTCCTTTTAAAGGCACTGTGATTGGCAGGACTATTCCTAGTCTACAAAGTATTATGTGATAGGTAATTTCCACCCATATTCTCTTTGCAGACTTGGGATTGATAGGGCAGGTGCCAAGCTGTCACATTGTAGCCTTTGGTAATTAAAATATAGGATGGCATTAGTGTTGGTTCTGCATAATTACTTGTTTTTCGAGCAGAGGTTTGACAGGCAATATTATGGAAGGTCTCCAGAAATTTGGTCTGAAAAGCTCTTCTCGTGCCACAGAAAGCAGGCACTGTATTTTGCAGGTAGGGCTATTTGGAAACCAGTTGGTCCCATTTAATGTAGGAGATGGTTGAGTGATTTGTGGAAAATAAGGTTATCTGACAAATTCAGCCCATATTTCAGTTCATAAATCATTCATAAGCTGATTGTGACTTCCACAATGCATTCATTATTCATAAGTGCTCGCTGAATAATTTGTGCAAACAAATTTCAGCCTATAGAGTACCCGTGAGTAGTTCCGTGTTTGTTATTCGTGTTGTGTGATCGTGGTGTTTGGTTTTGTTTTCTTACTGCATGCAACTTTAAAGTCGGGGGTGGTAGGTAGCATCGAATGGTTCCCAAAGCACACAGAATGCCTTTCGTCGGTGAGACAAAGAATATTTCTGTTGTGCTTTGCCCTTGCTGCTTTTAACAGAAAGCATTGGTGGGTCTGTAGCTGCTTACATCTTCGAGCAGAAGCCCCCAAAGACGTGGTTCAGTCAAGTCGACTCTGCTAAAGAATTGTAAGTCCATACTCCTGTTGTCCAGTTCTGCGGAGATTTTTCTCAGGAAATGTTTTTATGCCAATTTACCTTCTCCATGCATTTTTTTTTTTTTACCCCCTTTTCAACAGAATTTTTGCAGAGAAGTTTTGATGCTTTCCTCTTAATGAAAACTGTGATTCGCCTGGTTTCCAGGGGAGCAGGGTACTAGGGAAGGGAGAAGGGGTGAGGGGTAAGAGATGGCAGCAGGGAGATAAATAATAATAAAAAAAAAGATCTCCTGTTGAGATGTGAATTTTGAGATAACAGACTTTTTATTAGTGGTTTGAGTTAACAGACCGTTAATCCTGCTTTGTTTCAAAGGGACTGCAAGCTGTTTTATTGTGAAGGGGAGTGGAATTTGGTGCAGAATTGCTAGTTATACTTGTATGATTAATGTCCCAGGGGTTTTATTACTGTGGGCATTGGATGTCTTGTTCACCATATACCTGGAGCGATAAGCAAACCTATGCTCACACAGACACACAGACACATACACACACACACATATATATATATATATATGTATGTGTCTATACATATACCTATGTATAGACACCTAGATACAAGAGAGAGAGACCTGGAGTTACAAATATGCATCGTCTTGATGAGAAAAACAGTCACGCACGCACCCTCATTATTCCTGTTTGGAAAGCAATAAATATTAAGGTTGTCTGATATTTGTACAACTGCACCACCCAGAAGCTCCAAGGAAGATTAAAAACAGCCTCAGCCTTCACGCTAGAATGGCATTTCTGGAGATCTAGGCACTGAGTACAGCTCATGAGAAAACCTGAGGCGCTGGCTATTTGAGTTTGTACTTGGACCCTAGAATTAAGTCCAAGAGAAAGGATCCAGCCCAGAACTGCTGCGAGAGGCGTGACGTTGTTCAAGTTGCACTCCTCGGCCGGGGTCTCTTGTTTTTCTCCGGTATTTGTGGCATCAAGAGGAGATTCTGGATAGCTTGATCAGGAGGTCTGGGTGCCCCTGACGTAGCAGGGTGAAAGCTGGAGACTTTCACCTACCAGGTAAAGGTGTCCTTTGGGATCACTGTTGCAGCAGAGAGCAGAGTTTGTGGGTCTGTTTAGAATTTATTGACGCCCGCTGTTTCTTCACTGGGAAGAGGAGTAGAAATGAGCATCCCCATCGTTGGATGTTAGCCCAGTTTCTGAATTAAAACATATCCCATATGTGAGTTTAGGCACTGAACCTTGGTGTTTGGCCTCCAGTCATAATTCCCTGAATCCAGGCAGCTCTCAAAAATTTGGGAAAATTTAACTGAAGAGCTAATTCTGGATTCAAATTGCAGAGCCTATTCGATGCTTTTATAAGCTTTGGCCAGTCTCTGAGCCACAGAAATGAAGCTGCGCTTTCCAAATAAGATGCAAGCAGTTGTTCTTCTGGAGTGGGGTTGGATAGTTAGGAGAAGTGTTTTCTATTAATCCCTCCAAGGGAGGAACAGGACGCACTTGGAGCAGCAGGTATGTTTACTGAGAAGAAATTTCTCCCAGCAAAAAGGTTATAATATTAGCCCAGCTGGAGGACTTTGGAACTGTGAAAGAATAAAAAGGGAGGTAGAACTACTCAAGCCAGTTTTGCTGCCAAAACTGATTGTTACTAAAGCTGCACCCGTGCTGTAAAATGACGAATAAGGTCCCGCCTTCTGTAGCACCGACTTTGTTCCAAAGCAAAAAGCACGCAGCTCATCTCTTACAGTCCCTCAGTTCTCCTTCAACATTTTCCCATGTCCCACTAACAGTGATGACGGTTGCAGAGGAGCCATCATGCCATGTGCCCTTTTATTGCTCTCTCAGGGGCGCTTGCAAGCACACAGAGATTAATATAAGTTATTGCTATGAGAATCGAATCACGTGTGCCGTATGATATGTAGAAATGAGATACTATTTAATAATAATAAAAAAAGAAAAGCTTTAGTTAAGCAAATTTCATTAAAAAACATGTATAGGCTTCTATCTTGTATATATGATTAAATATGTGTGTCACGGAAAGGGCTAAAATTCTCTAATCTTCAGCTATTCCTTGTTTGGTCACACCTGAAGACCTCAAGAAAATGTATCGCTTTTTGTGTCTTCTCACATATTGTGCTTAAATGATCATCTTTCCCTTCTTCCTCTGCTTTACTGGGTAGAAATCGGCCGTGTAATTTAATTGGCAACAGTTTCATTGCTTAGGTTATTAGTCCATATTTTTTGCTAAATTCAGCCATCCTTATGTTTAAAAATTTTATGTGTTTTTCAGTTGAAAAATTCACAGCTGGAGATTTTTGATCACTTGGTAAATAATAGGGACAGTGGAATTAATTTCAGTTCTTCTTCATGTTCTTGCTCTAGATTTTCTTTTCTAAAAATGTGGGGTTGTAGTTTGCCTGTTGAGAATAGATGTTTCTAAAGGATTTCAGTGGAAGCAAAAAGCACTATTGGTGCACTCTGCCTCCCTTGTTCAAGGAGTTATCCATCCAAAATGGACCCATTCTGGTTTTGCCAGATCTGTTCAGTTCAAGATACTTGCGGAATTCTCCTTCTCACCGGCTTCAAAATATTTCTGTAGCTGAAAACATAACCTCTGTGCAGCCAGCAGGAGAGCGTACCTACCTACCTACCTACCCCAGGCCATAATATCCTTATTAAAACAAGAAACTCCTCAGGAAGGAGCTAATCCTGGGTAGAGGAGAAGGAATCACTACGTGGCTAAAAATCAGATTCTAGTTATGTGTAAGCTGAATAGAGTAGGGATCAGTTGATTGGCAGAGACATAAAGAATTGCAGAAAAAATGACCCTGGGCTGGCTCCTGCTGCATGCCGGCGGTGGCAGGATTCTCACCCCCTCCAACAGCAGCAGCTCCAGGGGGCTCCAGCATTTTAGCTGCCGCTTGTTTGGGGGGGTTGTGATCCTTCTTTCTTTCTTTTTCTCTGCTCCTGACAACCTGGCTGTCAGGAAACTAACCTGCTATTTAATCTAATGATGTGTTTACATTTATTAATCAATTCGAGTAATATATCTTCCTCAATGTGACATTCTTCCCCCTTGTCTCCTCCCCCAGATGTAAGCTGGCAGCAGTCAGGGTGATGAGTATCTTCCTTCCCCTCTCGCTCCAGAAAGTGGCGCAGAAGTTAAAGCACTTCAAAGAGGTTGTTATCTCTCCCCAGCTATTGCATAATTAAACAACAACCTCCCCGTACCAGTGTACCTGCTCCTTGATCTTTAAGTAGGAAAACAACAGGAAGAGGCATCTCCTAGGTTTTTCTCTTCCAGTAGAGGAGCATTAGCTTTTGCAACCTTCTGCTGCAAACTAGCTTGTCGGAAAGGAACTGGAGTTAGGGCAAAAAGATTTGCATGCTGCTCTAGGAAGCGACTAATATAATCTCTCTCCCGACTGATTAAATTGCGCGGATGTGTGATTAATGATAGCTTGGTCAAACATGACCTTTTGAAAATAGGACGGGATGTGTGCAGTGACTTGCAAGATTTAATGTGGAGTTTTAAGCGACGGACAAGGGGATGCTTTGCTTGTCCCTTTTGCTCAGCATGTCTCAAATAGGTTTTAGCTGTAGCAAATTAGGTAGAGCTAGATGAAATGAGAGCCACCTCCAGCTGAATTATCCAACTTAAAACAGCTTTAGCATGCTATTTTTAGATTTAAATATTCCTGTTTCATGGTGGGAGATGCCACAGTTAATCTGCTTATGAAGATTCAGACTTCTAAAGTTTCCACACGGGGTCTGTTCAAGAAGAAAATAGATTTTCTGTTTCAGTGTTTTGAACGTTTAAGTTTGGATTTTTAATTTAGCTGGAGGAAGCAAATCGCTATCCAGGACCGACCGCATTTTGGCACGGTAGATAAATCCCAACCGAGCCAAATTTTCCAGTATGCAAACTCGCCCTGTACCACCGACTCTGCTGAAGCTATAGGGTTTCTGCCATCAGCTGAGGAATTTGCTTTTCTGGGATCAGTCAGCGCGAGGGGTAGGAGAGGGGACAGGATGACATGGCACCAGACACTCCTTATTTTCAGCTGTTTCCACAAAAAAAAAAAACCCAAACCTGATCAAAGATGTTTAAAAATATCTCTCCTGTTACTGTGACAATAGAGTGACTGCACAGAACTGTAAAAGTCAACTCAGAGGAGACAGGTGACAGCATTTTAATTGGTTTCAGACTCGCTGCAGGATGGTTTAACGAAAGCATCTTCTAAAAGCTGGTTTGTTTGAGCTCTAATTCATTGTTATACATAACATCACGATAACTATTAGTGTTGCTGATCTACAGTAGAGGGATGAATGCGCAAATAGCTTTTCCTCTAGTCTGGAACTCAGTGTTACTGGCCTGGCTGCAGTCCTGGCTGGCTGGTTAAAGGAACATGTCAAGGAATCACGGGGATATAGACATCAGTGGTGCGTTTGGAATTAAAACTTCCTCTGAGCTCTTGATTCCTTTGCTCTCCTTAAAGATTTTCCCAAAAGCACAAGGCTAGGCTGGCAGCCTCGGGTAACAGCTACAGGAATGAGAGAGGGAGGAGAAATAGTTGTAGCAGGGTGGAGGAGAACCGATTCCTTCCTTGATGGAAGAGAACTGATTCCTTCCTTGGCTCCAGTCCTGCTGTGCCCCCATCCTGCTGGCGTGGTGAGTCCGTGTGGGCGTGATGGGGTTGTCATATTCCCCCT
The DNA here is from genome assembly GCF_000703405.1 of Apaloderma vittatum. NCBI lineage: Eukaryota > Metazoa > Chordata > Aves > Trogoniformes > Trogonidae > Apaloderma > Apaloderma vittatum. The sequence continues at coordinate 27,486 of NW_009694927.1, forward strand.
CTTCTTCCTCCCTTGAGGCCGTGGGAGCTGCTTGCTGCCGTGCCCGTGGCGGAGGGGACGGATCTTAGCTCATTACGCAGCGGAGCACGAAGGAGAACGCTTCATTTCTTCTGGTTGCTGGTTGTGGGTTTGCTTGTTCTGGATGAGTGGACTGAGATGATTCTCTATGCAGAGTGGGGATGTGGGAGGTGCGTGCGCTTCTGTCTCCAGGCAGTAGCTACCTTGCTGCTGGAATTGTCCTTTTGGCCTGATTTCTCACCTTGCCCGGCTCTAGGCATAAGTTGAGGCATAGCAAACCCAAGCTGCGAGCCTATTGCATCAGCTTTTACTTACCACGGTTAAAATGGAGTTTATTCTCTGGGGTTATTACTGTCACTCATTATTAAAGGTCTAATTAATGCTGTTGATTCTTTATTATTGGTTTAGAGTTAATTTCTTATTTCCCACTCCGTGAATGTTAGCTATGTAAAAATAAAGGCTTTAATTAATTGAGTTAACTTTTCCAACGCACACCACTCCCGTTCCTTCCCACACATGCATCCAGAAGGGCAGAATAAAAGTGACATATGGTAAAAGGAAGGAGAACATCTAAGCTCGGGTCGTTAAAGTGGTAATAATAAAGGCTTCACCAAATGGAAAATACCACCAGCCTCCTCCAAACAGTCTTGATCGATGCTCAATTCATTTTTATTGTTTGTAGTGTCAATTAATTTTTGAAAAATAAAAATCCATATAAATTTAACTCACAGCATGGCTGTTGAATTGTAAATAACTGAAACTGCTGAAGCTTTTCCTCTAATAAAATTGTAATTGGCCTTTAAAGTAACTAGACTAATAAATTTCCCTTCTCCTTCCTCCTCATACTTACCAAAGCAGAGATCCTTAGCTACCATACATCAGCATCGTTCCTGCAGTCCTGTGAAGTTTTGCTAGCCTGCACCGGCTGAGGAGCTGGCCCTGAGCAGGGCTGAGACGGGAGGAGAAACGTCACCCACGAGGTGTTTGTGTGTAGGGTGGTTACTCTGGCGGAAGCTAATGCTTTGCCACTTACAGAGGAGCAGAATAGGGCATTAAATTGATTTATAACCATTGAGATGATTCCCCTTGGTACGTATTCAGTCCCCGTGTGCTGCTTGTTGCTGTAGCATCTCTGCACCTCCTGATGCCCAGCGTGCCTGATCCCAACAGTGTGGTTGTGCAATGGGACAAAAACCTAAATTTACCCCATGGTAGTCCCATGGCTTGAACCACCAGAACTACGTGTTTGAGCTACCTGGGCTCCAGGACAAGAGCCTCCAAAGGGTGAATGCTTTTATAAAGGCCGATCAGCTCGGGCGGTGCGTGGTGAAGCAGAGGTGAATGGAGGTCTTCCACATCTGGACCAGCCTCTGGCTTCAGGGGCGTCCTCTGCTTCGCAGCAATCTCAGAGAGACTGTTCTGATGTTTTCTTCTTGCTCTCTGTGCCATTTCTGGTAGAAGCCGTGCCTAGAGATTAGTTCTTTCTTAAAATCACCTTTGATAAAGTAATCGTTTCATGCACAAGAGTCGCAAGAGTATTTCAGGCTTCTGTGCTTGCTCTCATCAATATGTTTCTGGGTTTGGGATGCAGAGCCTCTCTCTGGGTGGTTAGTGTATTTCCAGGTCACTTCATCTATAGATTCTGTACTAAATATTGAGGCTTGTACCTGCAGCCTTTACAGTTTGGCATGCGTACAGAAGGTTTTATACATGGCAACACACGTTTTGAAGAGCAGCGATCCCACTTCCTTGGGTTTGTGCCTGCAGCCTCGGCATATCTCGGCATTTGTACGGCAGGTAACCCCCCACTCTGGCAGAAGCCCCAAGGTGGAACTGGGCTCTGGTTTTGGGCCCTGGGCTGTGCAAGAGCATCACCGTGCTCCTCTGCAGGGCGTAGGGATGGGCTGTCCCCTCCACAGCCCCTTCAGAGTTGAGAGAAAAGCAGCCCCTCATGATGTCGCTCTCCCACTGCTATGGTGGCACAGCTGTGCACGGAGAACTCGTCCGCCCGTGGCACTCGTGGGAGGGCGTAGACCCGCCAGAATTTGGCCCTTACACGTCAGATTGCAAGAAACCTGCCCTGGTGACTAATTGCCCTGAGGCTTGCTGCTTCCTGCACGTAGCACTTCGTCTGGTCCCGACCCGTTAAGTGAGGATGGCGATTAACGTTTTTTTCCCAAGTATTTCATTTTGACAGGGCCATAAACAAAAGCACTTCTCTGCGACTTTCTTTGCTGAATTATTTATTCGAATGTAGATATGAATCATTCTTTATTGCGGAATACAGTGCAGTCAGGTCCTAGTACTAAAACATCAGTGCTAATTAGCTGGAAATAAAATTGTCAAAAATGCTTGATCCTAATTAGGGTCTTTTAATGTTTATATGCCGTGGACTTTATCTTCCTCCCAATGACTGTGTAAATCTGTAATGCTCTCATTGACTCTAGCACACTATTCATGCAAACAAGATGATAACTTCATGGCCTGTTATTATATGCTGTTAGCTAAATAAGAAAGCAGTTCAAAATTTTCAAGTGTTGATTAAGTAAAATCTTTCCTGCTGCATATCTAAAGCACAGAAATGTTAGCAGCTATGCAATTTGGGAAGTATAGATCTGGCCACACTCAGAACCATGACTACATACTCTTACCTATTTTGCAGACAAATATGCACAGATAATTAACTGTCTCCTTTTTTATATTAGCTGGAATCGTTCGGTTTGTGCGGCTGAAGTACTAGAGCTGACCTGCACGATGAGCAATACCGAGTCACACGTGTTAAAAGCTCCTCTGAGGTTTCCCCACCTCGTTCCTTTTGCCATTCTATCCCTTTCCCTTTGAAATCAATTATCAATCTCTTTCTGTCCCTTCTCGCCATAATTCCTCTGCTATTCCCCAGCTGTTTTCCCAGTCGCCGTGTTCATCAAAGCACTCAATCCTGAGACGTTGCCTCGGCTTTGTACTTCTGTCCCCAGAGCCTCCTAGAATAACCTTTGCCTGGTTGGGGCCAAAGCCTAGGTTTAACTGGATGCAAAATGGGTTTGCATTTCGTGTTTTGCTCCGTGTCCTCACAACCGAGCCAAAGCTTAGATTTATATCTGAACTTCACTGGACTTTGAAATAGGTCGCATTTAGTGAGCTTGCAAGATGTTCTCTTTGACATACGGGAATTTTTGAGTCCTGACTTGTCTCTCTCTGGCTCCTGGGGGTCTGCCCAGGATACTCCAGAGGCACTTCTGTGATTCTTCCCGTCCAGAGGTTACGTGCTGCAGGCTGTTCTCTCCAAGGTCCACACACTGTACGTTTTAAGCCTAAAGACCAATAAAAGGCACACGTATTGTTTGTTTTTCTGAAGTGAAAGTGAACTCCGAAACCAATAACCGCTTTCAGTTAAGAGTTAAATTCAAATGCAGTTATACCAGAACAGCATGGTTGCAAACTATTTTTGCAGCTTTGTAAGTAGAAGCTAAAGTATAAGGTATTTTTTTTTATGGAAAGTAATTAATGTGTTATTTTTCCCTTTATAAATTGCTTAAAGGGAGGGGCTTATGATTTTATTCCCTTTATAAATTGCTTAAAGGGAGGGGCTTATGATTTTATTCATATATTTATAAATTTGTTGTGACTTGATTATTCTGTTGGTAATTCTTGAGCTGTTAAGTATTTTATAAACAATTTATTTTGAGGATTTTTAATTCAGGGGTATCAGTAGCTGGCTAACTACTAGCTCTGAGTTTTCATGGTCTGTAGGATAAGTGCTGGGTCCATGTGTGGGACCTTTAAGGGCAATAACAGTGGCTTTAAGTGGACTAACAGGGCAGTATATTAAGTGTCTGGTATGACCATCCCACTTTGAATCTTGCTGTCTGGGAGTTTTCTCTGGTGTTTAGCCCTAAACTGAGCCAGGTCTGATCCGATCCCTGATCAGGGTGAGTTACCTCAGACACGTGCTTGGGGATTTGCTTACCCCAGGTTCTCTTAGGTCAGGGAAGAAGAGAAGCCGCTTTGTTGTTTGGCTGAGAATTTACATTAAGGGGGCTGTATCTCGTGTCCTGCCAAGAAACCCCAACTCAGCTCTGCTGCATTTTTAAGATGGCTATAATGAGGGATGTAATGTCTCCCTGAATTACCTGAAAACCTTTTAAAAGCTCTGTCACTATTCTTTCCCTTGAGATTAAAGACTAATCTTGGGTATTTGCCATCTAGGAATCTTCCTAATTACCTGAGGTTATACACCGGTCACTAAGATATATTTCGTGAAGGACAGGGGAATTGTTCTGCTGCTTGAAAAGTCGGTAGAACTTGGAGGTGAAATAGATTGTTGGTGCAAAGTGCTCAGATCGAGGTCAAACCTGGGACAGGCTGGGGGAAGGACAGCAGTCTTAATTCCTTCCCACAGGATGTAAGCTTAAATTGGGTCCCTAGGTATAGTTCAGGAATAAATACATAATAAACCACTGAACTTTTGAAAGTTTTCCCTGTAAAGTTATAAAATATGCAAAGTGTTCCTTGAGGGACTGAAATGGTTTCTTCAGTCATGTTTATGCAGTAGGTCATACATGTTTAGTAAATATTTTAAATGCTTTATTAGGGTTACCCAGAAGAGTTATTTTGTTCTAGTAGTTAAATCAATATTTAGGTAGGTTTAAGCTAGTTAGAGTTTTTCCAAAGTACTGGAATGGCTTATTGAGCTTTAATCTATCGTAAAAAAACCACATCTAGAAAGTATTTTTAAGTACTTTGCAGAAATATTATGACACTTTGTTGACAAGGTAACTCCATCTAGGCAGCAACATGAGGAAAAACTGAACAGACAGGGATTACTTGCCTTTCAAAAAAAGAGTAGAGAACATTCTTCTAGCATATTTCCATGACCCTTTGCTGAGCTAAAGCTGATAATAGAAAGTTGTAAAGGTTGTGGATTTTGGTGCTTTTTACACCGTATCCTAGAACCATGAGTTCTACCAGTGCATAATGTTCGCATGACGTACTTTTATGTATTGGGCACAGCGTTGGGAAAGGAAGCAGTTGCTTGATGGTTTTTGCTAAGTAATACTTTATATTCTAGAAAGTAATTTTCTCCTTAGACATTACTAAAACACAGCTGATGGAGCCTTATTTTATTTTTGAGCTATAGAAATCTATGTTTAAAACATGGTAGCTATCCAAAAGCTTTCCGTCTCAACATGGCAAGTATGTATAGGAAAAATTAATTGGTTTTCAGATGGAATTGCCTGAATCATATTTCACACGTTGTAAGACGCATAAACACATACTAGTAGAAAAGACTTGGCCTTGAAAATACTCTGCTTATACACAGAGTAGTCTATAGGATGAGGTTCTTAATTTATGAAATAAGATGACCAGCGTAGAACTGGAGGAATTCCTTGACAGTAATCAAATAAATTACCTGGCAGAGAATGTAGGTGTTAATTTTAGCATTTTGTTTAATACTTCCCTGGGCCGCCTATATTTAAGTAAACTGGAATTTTTCGTTTGAATCACTGAAATTCTCCCAGTTCTTGTTTATTCTCGGCACTATCACAATCCTATCGCATTCTTTTAGGTGAAAACCAAGTTAACGAACAGGCTCTTATTCTTACCACAGAAAATAATTATTTATTTGATTTTGGCCGTCTTGTAAACATCGTAGTGCCTGGGAACCAAGCAGAGAAATGCATAGGCTGTCTTTATCGATTCACACATACAATGACATGTACAGGGAGTGGTTGCCCAAAGTAACAACATACTACTTGATCTAAGAATGGATATAAGTTCTTGGGCTTGGCCTCAAGAATAAAAAGCGGTACAAAACTGGAGTTCAAGGAAGCGATTGCAGACTGACTCTTCTGGAATGGTTCCAACTCATTTTCCGTGCTGTCCAACTTCACTCATCAGATCGCCTTTCTGTAGCAGAACGGCAGGTTTTGGTTTGGGAAGCTGCTTGCTGGAGGTGGGAGCTTTGTGTGAGGTGGAGAGGGCAAACACAGTTTGCTGAGAGTAGAGAGAGTTCGCCCTCTTCAACAGATGGGTTTTATATCCAGTCCAGAGAGAGAACCAACCTTCTCCTCTGTGCAATGTTGCCAGTTTGAATCCTGATGAAAGGGTTGGTGTCTTTGGATCTGGGCCCTGGAAATGGCTGATTTAATACTACATCTTTTACCATTTGTCTTGGCAGCTGATGTTTTACCAGTGGCACTGTCTGTGTATATACAGGGTCGTCCAAAGAGAAGAGTAAATGGGACGAGGGGACGCCCATGACTTGTGTAGGTTGTGCTGCTGTAGTGATGCCAAACTGGACAGCTACTTCCCCTAAACCCTCTGTCCGTCACCAGCTGGTATTTCAGTTTCCCTGCAGTGTGTCTGGACTGTGGTTTAGGCTACGTATCTTCTAAGGAGCCACTGGTAATTTCCAAACCTCTGATTCCAAGGCCGGTGTGCGCAGGAGCTGGAAGCCACATCCAGTGTCTTCTGCAGGGAGCAGGTTGTTTTTTGAAACCCCACCTGGGTAACCTCTTCAGACTCTTATTTGCAAAAGAGAGAAGACACCTAAACATGGCTGTAACATCTTGAGGTCTGGCTTTTGCTCTTTATACCAACCAAGGAATTACTGTCATTTATTTCTTTTCCAAAGAGATTCGAGGGGGCTGGAAATCGTGGCTTCCTTGTGTGGCTTCTCTCCACTAGCCATCAGGAGGCTAAAGGTGCTGCTGGCTCATCTCTGTTTTATTCCATGAGTGACACCTAGAATGTGTTAGGCTGCTGGGAAAGTATTGCAACCAAAGTACAGTTCCAAGAGCTCCCTGTGAGTTTAAACTGTGCTCAATTTAATGGGCAGCTGAAATCACATTCGTGGCTTTCACTGTAGCATAGTTTTGCCTAAAGGGATCTCGTTGCAGGGTAGGTGTCACGGCAGAAGGCACATTTTTGCATTGCTTTATTAGAAAGCGTTGGGCTGCCCCCATTCAAATGCACTGTACTCGGGATGTTTTTGTTAACTGTGCATTGACACAATATAGTGTGTGAGCGATCCAAGTTTTAATGGCTTTATACTCTCCGTCAACATGATGTATCATAATTGCTTTTTTGGACTAGTTACAAGCTGAGCGTAAATATTTAGTATTAATGAATTCAGGTTTATTATGTGTAAGTGTATCCGCAGTGCAGCAAATACGCATCCATCCATGAAGCATCTTAGCATGCTCGGGGCAGGACTTCCCCCTTTCTTTCTCATCTTCCTTTTCTTCCTGCTTATCTGCCTTCTGAAAGGCAAAATAACTCACCTGTGGTTTTCTCCAGTTGTTTTGGCCCCCTCAGCCTTGGTGCTTCACCACATTCACTGGACACACTCTCGCATTTCTGTCTGTCCTGTGTTTTTTTAGGAGCAGGTTGCCCCAGCGGTCAAATCCATTCACCGGTTGGAGGTCTGGACGACCACATCTCTAATGCCAGCAGAAAAATTGCCATTTATATTAAAAGCCCCAGAGTGCTTAAAATTTGTATGGAAGTTGTAAGTGAGACGTTGCTCAATTTTCTATTTCCCTTGCAAAATCACAGGCAATTTTTGCTGCTGTTTTTAATAATAAATTGGGGGAAAATGCTCATATTGTAAAAACTTTAGCTACAATTATTTAAACTCTCAGAGGTTTTTTTTCTTTTTTTTCTTTTTTTAGTACATGTGTCAGTAAATAATATGATTCTTTAAAAACAGAAACCAAGTAATAAGGCTTGGTTTGGGTAGTTTGGAGGCTCAGCTCTTCTCTGATGGAAGGCCTTTCTCATGGACTCTCTTACAATTCACTTCACGTTGCTAATATTTTATAGTTGTAACTGCAGTGGCATAAGAACTCCATAACCTTTCTTTAGGGAACTCAGCCCTCAAATTGCATGTAAAAACTCAGCGTTGCTGGAGCTTGCTGTAGGTTCAACTCACTGAGCTCCTTGGTGGAGTAGGGTCTAGAATTACTTATTTTTTTGTTCATCCTTCCAAGTACAAAGTTAAAACTGTGTGGATGAGTTTCCATTTGCCTTAATACAACAAGATTCAGAGTCTATCGAACACATCACTGCAGGCTCACCCTAATAATAATATAAGTTTATAGGCTCACTCAGCCTGAAAATAAGCTGAAAGGTGCTAGAATTAGTTTCTTGCAGGAACGTGTTCCGCCACAGAAGTTCGTATGAGCAGGTAATGGACACACTTGGCAAGGGCTGTACTAATAATAAAACACAATAGGAGTGGAAGCTAGCAAAAAAATCCAGCAGGAAACACAGCAGAACCAGAAGGATCAGCACTGGGCATTATTCCCAAAGAATCCCAGTGGCATTATAAGTGATGTACTAGAGAGCTGTCCCTGGAAAATGGCACTTGCTGGGAGCAGAGCTTTCTGCACAAGATGCGGGAGGTGTACACCTGTGTGTAACTCTGTCTCTAAAGGAAATTTGGGGGATCTTAGATCTCAAGAATTTTGTTTTGTGGGAGCCTTAGGGGTGTGCCTGGCTTTTTGCGACACGCACTGCTGCAAGTGAGGAATAGCATTAGTGCAGTTCGTTTTCCTGTAATTGGAGGCAATCCATTTTCTCCTAGCCTGAAATTCAGGTTATTTTCCAATCCCATTGTGCTCAGAACATGAAGAAAACACTCATCTGCTCAGTCCTAAAAAAGAAATTCAAATGCAGCTTTAACATATCTCTCTGCTGATGTGGGCTTCCTCTGACACACATTGATTGCCTGTCATATTCTGTAAATCAAAGTTATATATCTACATGCCTCATACTACTCCTGCTAAAAAGGGATCTGATTGTTTCTTTATTCAGCTTGAAGGGCAATAAACACAGATTAATAAGCATATGCATAAATAACCCATATGTACTATGAAAGATTATAATTTGCATTTAGTTTTATCTGCAGTTCAAGAATTATGGATGCCAGCATCTATTAGACAACCTGGTTTTGTCACTCTCACAGTCGGGAATCTCTGCCTGGGAGAGATTTTCTTTCCTTGACACCTTATTCTTTTCTGAGCCCTCTTGAAGTTGATCTGGGTCTTAAATCAAAGCTATCCTGAAGATTTCAGTGGATACACCTGTGAAGTAAGAAGTCCCTTTTAATATCTCAGGGTACATTAAAGACAGTTTTGATTTCCCAGGTTTTTTCCTCCAGTATCTTGCAATCCTTAGGTTGTTTAGTTTTGCCTTCCAGAATCCAAGAGCAAGGTTAAAAAAGATTTTAAGAGTGTGTTGTTACTCGTGGGTGTAAAGCAAAACTCAAAAACATGACCACAGGTAACCATGCAACTTAGAACCTGCAGTGGGAAATAGGCTGTTTTTATCTTCTGTCTCCCCACGGATTGGAGAAGAAGGCATTTTTTTAAAGCTGCAGTAATAGAATTGTGCTTCTCCATCTCTTCTTACCTCTAATCATCTGCTTTTGCTGCAGAGCAGTGCGTCCAGCGGGTAAGTAACCAGGTGCTAATAGACTTTGTTTAACAATTGTCATCTTCTGCTTCTTACTGAGCAAAAAAAATAAAATCAAAAGAGATTCCTGAGATCAGAATAATGAGGTGGTCATCACCAGAAACGTTAACATTTCTGCATGCAACTTTAGGTACCCTTGAAAGCAGTGGGTGTGGATGGGTGGGCATGGGTGTGTGAGCCAACCGGCTCGCCTTTTTGTGTCCCGAGTGCAGTCCTTAAGCCTTACCCACCTCTGTGCCCATTACACTCACTTTTCACATGCTCTGACGCGCACTGTTCAATCAACTCCATCTCTGAAAACATAATGTCCTTTTTTATTTATTTCTCCGAGCAAATAACCAGCTTCTGACAACCCTGGCTAAGAAAGTGACATCCATCAAGACAGGGAAAAAGTTTATGTTATTATTTCTAAATTTAGCTGTGAAGCACACTAATACTCTGTTGTGGCAAGAATGGTGACTTTGCTATGGATAATACAAGTGATATAAGCAGAGAGATTTTCCACCGACTTTATGTCTTAGCGAACGAGCCTCGCCAGACTCCTGGCTGCGCAGGATGGCGTGCGGCGGTGCTCACCAGACTGAGGCTGCCCAGGGAAGGAGCTGGGAGAGCGAGGTTTGTCACACCTGTGGGAAAAAAAAAAGTTTCACTTAGGTTTTGGAGTCTTTGTTTCATTTTGCAAGGCAAAACTGTTGTCCAGTTAAATCACTAAGTGGCGATGGACAAAGGAGCTGAGCAAAGCACAAGCAAACATTCTAAGTTGGGAAAATACTCGAGTAAGCCTTAACTGTTTTGCAGGAGCTCGTGCTGCTCATTCCCCTTAAATAAAAATTTTAAGATGCAATTTGTGGATTAAAACGGATTTATTTTCCATTGAAGCTGATAATATGCCGATGCTTTTTGAGTACCTACAAACTGACCCTGAATATCTATGACAGCAGTACCTAAAATTGTGCCTGGATATATGCCTGATCAAGAGCATGCAAGTGGCTGAGTTTTACCATGTGCTGAGATGCCTGGAAGCAAAATTGCCCTGGATGAACAGAACAGCTCTGGAGTGGTGAGCTGTCAAAAGACGAGCATTTGCATAAAACTGTCCCTTCAGCAGAGCCTGCAGCCCTGGTGCATCCCTGCTGAGACCTCTGTCCCCCTGGCACTGCCTCTCCCTTCCTTACCTACACACGTGGCGTTTCTAGAAGAAAACATAGAGACAAGCCAGCCCGGGGAATTTATTTTGAACTCGGAGTTATGAATGACAGCATTATCTGAAGAATTATGCGAATAACTGGAGTTTCTTGTCACTAGCTGAACAAAAAATAAAGAAGATAAATCTCAGTGTTTTGCTATGGATCGCGCTGAAGTGCAGTTTGTGAGGGGTTTTCCTCCAAAGCAAAATGTTTGCTGCCAGGTGAGGATCAAGCTCCTTCCTCTTTGGGACTGGAGGCCATAGGAAGTGTTTATTTAAAACTTTAATTTCCTTGTATTTGAGCTTGGGTTTTAAAAGGCAAGTAGAGTCATGTTTGCTCGAGGGACTCGGAAAGGCATCTGTACAATCACTGTTTGAAATAAGCTGGAATCCATAAAGGTTATTCGCGGTGTAATATCTCGGCAGGCACTTGGTTTACAGATCACCCTTCTTAGTGTCTTGCAGTTTGCTCGTTTGTCCAGGTTTAAACAAAAAGCCTTTTTTTTTTTTTTTTACTTTCTGCGGGTTTCCCTTCCCTTAGAACTCTTTGACTCCAAACCAAAGCCACTTCCTATTCCGAAAATCCACAAAAGTGATTTCAGGTGTTAATTTATTCCCACCTCTCATTGAAATATTTATTTAGCCACAGTTGCTCAGGCGGAGCGGAGCCTGCGCCATGTGGTTTTCCCCCGGAATGTGACAAAAACACAGCCTCCCTAAAGCTCCTCCCGTTTTTGACAGGATGCAAACCTCCCCTCCATTAAGGCGAACATGCCTTTGCACTCAGTGCAGACGCCGCATATGGTTGATGTCTAATTCTAGGTGACTCTGAGCATCCCAGCTTTCATTTGCTGGCTTTTAGCCGTGCGTCTCCCATGCAAAATTAAAAATATCCGTGAGCTGCGGAAAAGCAGAGTGCCTTTCGCTCCCGCCTGCGAAGCGTCCTCTGTGTTCGGGTTCAAGAGGCAGCCTGCTAAAGATAGAAGGGACGCCGGTGGAAGTAAGAAGAAGCACCTGCACTTCTGTTCAGACTCCCAAAATGCAGTTTTGCTCAGCTCTCTGTGGGTCAGGAAGGTCCTCACTCCTCAGCTGCTCCTTCCCAAGCTGCCTAGCGTGTGGTAGATCTGTTGTAAAAATAGCATGTGTCGTTTTTATTTATCCATTTGTTTACTTACCAACTACTGCTAGCATTTGCGACCTTTTGCGCTATAAAAGTAGTTGGCTGCGGAGCAGAGCGGGTCATCGTTTGAAATTAGGTCATCTGGCATCTCAGGGAGAACCTGCTGCGGCCAGGCTGGTTTAGTTTTGCTTTTATCATGGGTTCTGCCCTGCGTGGGGATTACAGCTGTCTTCTGGTCGCTCGCCAGGGGCTCGGTTAATCTTCCAGCGCAGCCACAGCATGTGGGGCTGCAGTTTGAACTGGAGCATCTTCCACAGGCGAGATTCCACCCCAGCGCGGCTGGCGGGAGCGCTGAGTGCTCTTAGGTGTCTGTCACGCTTGTGGCTTGGCTTTAGGAAATGATTTCCTAGAAATAATCTAGCGTCAGGCATGCCTCTGCACGGGGCATTGCCTGGGACAACGCTTCTACAAGGCTTCCGAATCATTCAGGTGCGGTAATGCGCAAAGAGGGAGTGCCACATCACATGTTTGCAGGATTGAGCCCGTGGGTTTGTGGTAAAAGAATAAATCTTGTTTTATAGTAGTGGCGCGTTCTGTGTCCTGGGAGACCTGATTTCTTAAGTGGCACCTGATCTCCTACCTCAAAAGCAGAGGTGAGGTGTTGAATGTGACCAGACGCAGCATTTACTCGCTTCAGACATTCCTCTGGGTGCGCAGAATGACTCTGAATTTGACCTTTGGGATGACTCGTTTACACTTCAGCCTGGATCTGAAAGGATCCTCATATTATCCTCTGGATCTTGATGCAAGATCGTCGTGGAGTGGAGTCTTTCAGAAAAGTCATGCAGAAAAAACCCTCACATGCGTTATATTCCTTGGGAATAAGGAGGAGTATGTCCATAGTGTGATTTTTTTTTTTGAAAAAGAAACATAATTTGTTTGTATATTTGATTTCTATAATGAAAATGGTGTAGATTTGTGTAAAACAATAGTTACAGTGCAGTTCCTGAAGCCATGATTGTGATCCTACCCTTCTTTCTTCAGTATTATACTTCATGGTCTGCTGAAATCGTGTTTAGGGGGATAAAAATAGTGTATCTTCTGTTTTTTGGCATCCAACCTCTAATTTAAAAATATAATTTATGCTAATCTTGGAAGTGCTTCTTGGATACAAAGTAAAATGTGTCATCCTTAGTCTATGTGTGTATAATTTATTCTGATGGGGAAGAGACATTTCAAAGCCCTTTCAGCCCTTGATGCTCCGAACATTTGATACGTGCTGGGGGCTCGTTGCTGTAAGAGTAGGGAAGTGGTTAAAGTCAGAGCGGCTGCTCCCAGAACCCCCAAAAAAGGTGGATGCACCAAGGGGTGAACAGCTGGTTGCTCAGTCAGCCCAGGTCATGATGCAAGACTCGAGCTAAGTGTTTTTGTTCCTTTTGTGTTTTGGCTGGTCACTTTTCTGACGGACTTAAAAAACCTCCCTGCGTCATCGCGGTCGATTTTTGGCGACTTCTCTTTTCTTCGGGCGGCTTCCCTGGTGCCTGGCATGGGGCATCCTCCTGCTGCAGAGGTCAGCTCTCAGAATCAGGTGCAGTTCTGCTTTTGAGCTTGTGGATAAAAAGTCAGCAAATCTCGTATAAAGGAGCAGGGGAAGAAAAGTAGAAACCGCACAAAGGGGAGAACTACCAAGTGGTTTCTGATGCCCGAGGCATGAAAGTAATCCATTGTACGTCTGAACTGATAAGAGAATTTCTGGATGAATACCAAGAACAAGGGTAGGTAGATGGACGGGAAGAAAATACAGCTCTAGGGTATTTTGCCTTGATGGGGCTTAGATATTTCCAAGAATTCTCCTACTCCTTTCAATTGCACTGAGGGGTTTAATATTGCACATTGTCTGTAGTTCAAGCAGTAACACCAAGTAAAGCAAAACTTTTCGCACAACTGTTGACTCATTTTCCAGGAGTTAATTCGATTTCTGCCTGGACCAAGTAATGAAACATCACAGCGATTTAAAACTGTTCTTGGCAATGCTAAGTAGGAGCAATGCAAATTAAAAAGACCACACCAATGGAGGCAGGCAGTCTCTGGATACTCTGTCTTTGCTGTGTATTTTTCAGCAATGTGATGAAAAGTGCTTTTCTTTAGTTTTCTAACTTAGCAACGCATCCCTAGTCAAAGGGGACGCCGTGACTCGTGGCGAAGCGCTCTGCTTCAGGGTGCTGGAGCCAGCCTCGCTGGCACCACCCTTTTTTTTTTTTTTACCCTGATAAGAATTTTAATGCCAGGGATATGGGAAACTGAAATTTTGTTTGCTAAATGTGAGCTCTCCAGTGGGCTTAAGGAAGGAGGCAGATTCCCCACCTGCGTTCTTTGGCGTGTTTGGATAGTAATCTCCTTTACGTAACGTGATGGGCCCCTGTTGTGTTCCGGTGTCAGAGGATTATGCTATTTTCAGAACAATTTACGAGAGATTAGTAGAGGCATAGTTAATCATTTAAATTAGCTACAGGTTTTTTATTAATCTTCAGATTAATGAGTTCTACCTTTTGCTTTTTCTTTGTGCGAGTCCCTCTGGAATTGATGCCAATAAGGATTTGGTAATAACCGGGAGGTCAGTGGGGATCAGTGCCCTGGAGCACGGCCCGAGTTTGGTTTTACCAGTTTGGAAGGTGGACCTCCCCACCAACGGTGATGAAATAAAAATGCGAGGACAGTAGTAAGCAAACGAAGGCTCTGCTTTTTCACACAACACAACGGTATGTGTTGCACGGTGCCGGTGCGATGCTTTTAAGGTGTTCGGAGATGTTACCTGCGCTGGGGACGGGGACAGCATCAGAGAGCAAAGTGACTATGCTCACTCTTCACATGAACCGCTGAGAAACGTTCTTGCCTTTTAAAGGAAGAAACGTATTCCAGCACCAAATAAACGGCACCAGCCGCATCAGGGAGGAAGTTTAGCGGAGCTGAGTGACCCTGCATGGAGCTTCGCTCTGTGTGGAGGGGAAGGAGGAGGTTATTGGGGCCTTCCTGGGACTTGGCGATTCTCCTGCTGACATTTCGGCACACCCGTGGCAGCACTGTCGGCGAACCTCCACGCAAACAGGCCCACGGTCGCCTGCGTGTGCTGCTGAGCTGCCTTCCCTGAAATATAAGCACCAGGGAGAGACGTTTTTCAGAGCTGATAAGGACACACGAATATACCGGGTTCTCAGCCCTGCCAACCACAGCACGATGTAGTGCTTGCTCTGACAGCATTTGTTTCAATTTCGTCTCGTTTCCTTCTTCTCTTGCTGTGTTTGTGAACGGCTGGAGGTTATTTTCTTGCTGGTGTCCCACAACCCGTTGCCTCTTCATCTCCTGCGCTTGTATCTTACTGGTCTGACGGTGCTCATGTTGCAGCTTCAGGTGGGTTTGATGAGACGTTAAGATTCAGTTTCCTATTTCCAAGTAATCTGTAGAGCTTTTCTTTCTCCTGCGGTTCTTCAATCCGCAGGGAAATGATCGATTGGACCCCAAGAGCCTTGTTTCCCTGAGGTACACGAGTGTCTGTAGTCAAGGATGAGTGCAGGGGAGTGCGAATCAATACACAATGTTGCATTTCTGAAGCCGTGTTCTTTGCAGTCTCTCGTCTTCCAGCAAACTCAATTCTGACCTCTGACATTTGAAATTTGTTCTACAGGCAATTTCTGTGAAATGCTGTGAAACCTGAACAAAAGCTTTTCTCAATTTCTTTTGTAAAACTTTAGTGAGTGGGTGGCAGCGTACCTGCGTTTCGGTTGCTGGCAACTTAATTTGAAAAATGGGCTATTCTAGTAGTCACCTTGTTTTACAAAAAGAAAAGAGTATTACTGGTTTCCAAATCTGAAAGCACAAAGCGCTCACTGCTGGTGGAACAGAGATCCTGGTTCCAGGTGCAGTTCAGGCAGAGGTGGATCCTGTACTTACACGTGTATTTTCTTTTACAGCATAGGTGGGGAAGTAGTGAGAGGAAATGAAGGAAGCTACGTGGGGAAACATTTCCGCATGGGATTTATGACGATGCCTGCTCCTCAGGACAGACTGCCACATCCTTGCTCCAGCGGTTTTACCGTGAGATCCCAGTCTCTTCATTCTGTTGGAGGAACCGATGACGAAAGTAGCAGCTCTCGGAAGCAGCCGCCTCCAAAACCGAAGCGAGACCCCAACACCAAACTGAGCACCTCATCCGAAACAGTCAACACTGGAACGACAAGTAAAAGTGGGAAACTACCGGACAGGACTGAAGGTATACACTGTCATTCTTCGGAAAAAAGGAGTTTGGTGACCCGATGTTCAGATTACCCAGCCGATCATTTAGGAATTGCCCGTATGTTTCCCCCTCTGTGTGGCACAGGTATCCTAGATGTGTTCTCTAAGTTCTGGGCCAGCAGGTCATTTCTTAAAGAACCGCACCACTTATGTAGCCTGGTTGTACACCAGGAGATGAGTCAAATTTATTCAAAACGAAGGGAAGGAGAGATTGCTGTCAGATGGCAGGTAGGGCGGTGTTACCACACGCCAGCCTAGGAGCACTCACCACAGCACCAGCACTGTGCCAGCACAGCTTTGGAAAGGGTCCTCCTCAGCAAAGAAGTGAAGGACAGAACTGATTAAAAAGTACTACTGTGGGGCCTTGAAGCTCTACAGCAGGGAAATACCAGCCAGCGGTAAAAATTGTACCCGAGATGATATAACGTATTGCCCAGAGCTTCCGTTCACCTGTGAGTCTACATTTTCTCTTCCCATTTCTCCCAGTTACATTTCAGCCAATGCAATGTTCAGAAGAAGAGCAAACAGATGTGTTGAGTAAGGATTGCTTCCTTCCTCTGAGCTACTAAAGCTGAGCTGACGCTGTGGGGATCTCCTGCCTCTCTTCCATGCTGGGAACGTGTTCTGTGCAGCAGGGGGACCAGCTGCGCTCCCCGCTGGGAGAGATCAGGACGACCCTGCTTCACAGCATGAGCTGGAAGGAGGAACCCTGGGGGACAAATGGGTTTGATCAGCACTGGCCTCTCCCACTGCTGCCGTGCAGATGGGTTTTGACATCCCAGGCGCTGCATCGTGCTCTCAGCGCGCATCCCTTTTGCTCGTTGTTGTGACCAGAAATACTTGTTCATGCTTTTAAGCAAATCAGGAGTTGACACAAAATTGTTGCCAGATTGTTGGTTTGTTTTATTTTCGTGGCAATGCAGAATAATTCAGACTGTAAAGTCTGTCAGCTGACCCCATGGCTACTTTGAAAAGGAATTTGCTGCATTTCCCAGGCAACTGGGCACAGCCTCGCCACTCATTTTCACTGAACGTGTTCACCTTTTGCTTTTTGGTAATGATCCAGTTTATACAAACTAAAGCTGTTCTTAACAGTAACTTTTATCCTATTTCTGATCATGGTAAAGTCAAAATACTGAATCCAACCCATCATATTAACTGCTATAGCATTAGAACATGTTTTG
Source organism: Apaloderma vittatum (assembly GCF_000703405.1). NCBI lineage: Eukaryota > Metazoa > Chordata > Aves > Trogoniformes > Trogonidae > Apaloderma > Apaloderma vittatum. Next base: position 44,761 of record NW_009694927.1, read on the forward strand.
AACGTGAGCCTGCCATCCCTGCAGAAGTAAGCTGCAGGAGAAATTTGGTCAAGAGCTTGAAAGACCTTTTTCTCCTGAAGCACAAACGTCATCAGCCACATAGGCTCCACACGCTTTTCCTATAAGTACTTTTGCTTCCAAGTGCTTGGGAGTGTGAGAATCTTCCTTTAAGCTGCAAAGACACGGGCCAGCCCAGTCTTGTTGTGCAGCAGCGCGGTAACGCTTCAGTTTTGGTATGTGTCCTCCCAGACCACCTTGGCTGGGCCCAAAAGAGCCCTCTCCTGCCCGAGGGTCTCCATAATTGACTTTAGTTTTGTTGCTGCGTTGTCACACTTTTGTGTGCCTTCTTATGCTTCAAATATTCCTTCTTTACTCTTCTGGCTACCTCTCACACACACCCACTGAATGCCTCCCACCCAGCGCATTTCTCCTCCCTGACAGGTTTTCTAGAAAGTTGTTCTGAAAAACGTGGGTTGTCTTTTCTGCAGAGTTTTGCAACTCTGGTAGGAGCAGCAAAGCAGTGTGGCTGTGCCCCGGACATCACGCATTGCAAGTGAGAAGTGAACTGAAAAGGGTAATTTTAAATAACGTTTCAGCACAGAATGCATATCTAATCGTGAGGAAGTATAAATGAAATGCGTTTTGAAAGGTAACTTTTTGTTAAAATTCTGTTTAGTGATATGGACAATAAGTATACGCCCATAAAATACATACGATGTAATTTGTGTATACATGTGTACACACGTGTGTCTAATGAAAAAGTGAGTTGTGTGTGCTTGCACGTACGTACAAACACGTGCACACAAATGCAGATTAAAACTCGAGTAGCATTTTCAAAGCGCTGTTCGTGGCTGTAATTCCACTCCTGCCAGAGGTTCAGGTCTGATACATGGCCGTGCTTGCAGGGATCCCACCCCTCAAACCCCCTCCATTGGTTCAGTGTTCTTGCTGCGAGTGTCGTGTGTGACAGAAGAAACCCTTCTGTCTCCTGAGCCCTCTCTCTGTTCTCAGCAATCTCTAGAGGTGGGCAGCTTGTAAGGAAAACTCTCCTCTGGAGAAAGGCAGTTCCAGAGCTGTGGCCGGGGCTGCAGCCCGGCCGGTCTGGCTCAGAGATCCAGCTCTCTGTTGGCTGGGCTGGTGACTCTGCGTTGTAAGCTTGAACTTCTCTGCTTTCGTGAAACAGAAGTTGGATTAAAGGGATTAGCCCTTCTGCTGGTTTTGCGTGGTGCTGGTTTCCTTTTATTCACTGCCTTAGCGAATAATGTGTTTAACCTGAGCTTCAAAAGAGCATCCTCTGCAGTGACCACGTCACATCCCTCCTTATAGCCAGATCCTATTCTCTCGTCTTTCCACCCGTGCCTACCGAGGGGAGAAGCACCACTAACGAGACCTCTTCAGACCTAACGAGTCTAAAGGGACTGACAGAGGAGTTCTGGTGGGTGTAGCTGTGGGCACTTTCAGCTGTAGCCGCTGCTTCTGGGCTGTATCCTCCAGGCAGCCGGGGCAGCGCCGTGCTGAGGCGGCACAACGCGGGATTTTAGGGACCTGTCTTCGGGCGCTGCTCTTGGCAAGGGTTGTCCAGTGTCTGTTGTTTAGCTCATTTTCCTACAGCTTGCTGTAGCATGATGTTTTGCTACAGCACTGTAGTTTGGCTTGTAAAAAGCTGCAGCTAGTGTTCACATCAGCAATGCAAGTATAATTTTTTTGAGGTGCTGGAGTGTGTGTCTGAAGAAGGGCAATGAAGCTGGGGAAGGGTCTGGAGATCAAGTGCGATGAAGAGCAGCTGGGGGAGCTGGGGTTGTTCATCATGGGGAAGAGAAGGCTGAGGGGAGACCTCATATAGCTCTCTGCAGCTCCCTGACAGGAGAGGGCAGCCAGGGGTTGTCGGTCTCTTCTCCCAAGATGAGGAAATGACCTCAGGTTGCACCAGGGGAGGTTTAGGTTGGGCATTAGGAAAAACTTCTACACGGAAAGGGTTGTGAAGCCCTGGCACAGGCTGCCCAGGGAAGTGATGGAGTCGCTGGAGGCGTTTAACAGACATGTGGATGTGGTGCTCTGGGCCGTGGGCTAGCGGTGGACTTGGTATTGCTGCCTTAACAGTTGGACTCGATGGTCTTAAAGGTCTCTTCCAACCTAAACGATTCGATTCTATGATTTTGCAATGCAAGCCAGCATTCAGCCATGTGTAAAGCAGTGTCTGATTTCCCTCACGAACCTTAATCAGAGTTTTGATCTCAGTGCTGCCTTACCCATGATTTTTTGCAGACCTTGAGAGGGCTTCGCTCCAACTCGTGCACACTGGGAGACGGCGTTTGGCCCCTCTGGTCCCCACAGACCTGCATCTAGCAGGAGGGACACGGCAAAGATTTCAGTCTAATGTCTAGTGTTTCATAGCTTTTTCAAAGGCTTTGGGTTGTTTTTCTCGGGAGGGGGGAGTGGGGCAGTGGTAGTTTTCCAGTGTTTGTTTTTTCTTTGGTTTTGCTGAGGTTTTGGGTTGTCCCTCCCTGCAGCGAGTCGGTTTTCTGCCTGCAGCTCCCAGAGCTGGGTTCCTCTCCCGTTGGTACCTCTTCAGGTCTGTTTTCTGGTCCCTCAGGTAAGGGAGGGCAAGGAGGAAGGAAGGAAGGAAAGAGAGCAGCAGCTTTTAGAGCTGGTGTAATCACTTTCTGTGCAGAACAATGAACCCAGCGTGATTTTGGGAGGGATTTATAAACAAGTTTTGAAGCCACAGAGGGAGCCCATTCTCGCCCTCAGGGCACATATGCATACTCATTAACGCTAATGGAAGTTGCGAGCATTGAACGGAAAATAGACCGCGCACTGGTAAAAGACACGAAGCTCTAGTTACCCGCTTGGGGATCGCAGTGTGCCCAACGCGGCAGTTGCTGCACTAGCTGTGTTCTGCTAGTCTATGCTGTGTACTTCATGCCTTTTTTTTAATCTCTTTTTTAATCTAACAAAGCTGCTTTATATATCCTCCATCTCCCTTTTCCTGTGAGGATGTGGCTGGTTTGCTGAGAGGTGCGTCACCTGTGGAAAAAAAAAGCACAAAATTAAGCGTGCGGCCCCCCTGCAGCACAGACCTCTCTCTGCTCTCAAGGGTGGTGGATGCTCTGTTGTTCTTGATAATGGAAAAGACTTAAAAATGCGAGCTCGGGGAGCGTTGTGCTGTCTTACCAGCTTGACTGCAGACGCAGCCAGTCGAGGAGGAGAGAAGCCCTGCTAAACACTCGTGGCTCCTGCTGAGCAAGCGGGCTTTTCTCCAGGGCTGGCTTGATAAACCTGGCTGCAACACCAGGCTGGTGAATTCGCACCATTCTGACCCAGAATGAGGACCTCATAGTGGTGTTGGGTGTAAGGCAGACACGATGAGTAGTAGGCTTCCTCCAGGCTGCTGGCTGTATTAGGGTCATTGCAGTCCCTGGACACGCCAACGAGGCGAGGAAATGCGAGCCACTTACTCCTGCACTCAGCTGGGACCCAGGAGAGAGCGTTAGCGCAGGTTTCACATCGTGTGAAAGTCACTGCGCTGCTTCTAGAGCCAGCCCAGGCCTGGAAGTACTTCAGCTGTGCTCTCGAGGTGTCTGAATCAATAACCTTTACCAGAAGGACCACGGCAAAGGGAGAGTCTCTGAAGACGGCTCTCATGTGGGTGGGTGCTCTTGCCCACTGCGGGGTTAATCTGCAGCCTCGGTAGACAGCCCTCCTGTAACGGGAGCGAGGGTTAGGGTGCCCATCGATCCATTCCTTAGCCAGGGAGGGTTAGGGTGCCCATCGATCCATTCCTTAGCGTTAGGTCCCTGTATGTTGAGCCTGGAACGCTTCTAGAAAAAACTGTAAGGCATCAGATTTGTGGCTGTATGTAATTTCTTATTTTGTTTATACCTCAGGGAAGCATAATACTGGGCCTCCTCAGCATTTCCACCTGTGAGCTGAAATACTATGCAACACTAGGTTCTTGCATTATTTTGCATCACTTACTGGCTCTGAAATCAGGGCTGGGAGAGGAAGGGAGGAGAAATCCAGGTAATTCTCTTGCTTCCTTTTGACAGCCCTTCAGCATTTGTTAAGTTAATGGAAATGCCCGTGAAGCTATGAAAACAACAATTTTGGGATACTCATACCACATTTCTGTTTTCCATGCTGTCTTTGCCATTGTCTGTAAAAGACATTGTGGACAAATGAGGGCTCAAACTGAAATCCTAAAGTCCCTGTTTACTCTCAGAGCTGGACTGTGATAACAGGCAAAACTTGGCTGGGATTAAGGGAAAATCCACAAAACAGCTGTACTTTTTATTCCACAGCAAATACGTTGCATTTCCACCTCTTAGTCTTACCTTATTTTTAACCGCTGCCCTAATTCTGTTCTCACTTAAGCAACCACATGAGACAAATCCTTACAGAGTGAAGAATTCCCTGCCAAGAGGGTGATCCTGGTGGGGGGGCAAGCCCCCTGCACACACATTGGCTTTATGGGGGACACACAGTGCTCAGCAGACGTTTGAAGTCTGGCTCCAGGTGAGATCCCGTCACGGCTACCCTCTGCTTCATTAGTAATTTCTCTCTAATGACTGTTTGAACACAGCCGTCTTGGGTGGTTTGCTGCTTTCATCTCTCCCACTCAGCTTAATGCCGGATGACATCAGGCAACATATGCCTGACATGCCACGACTGCGTTTGGCACTTCATGCTCCTCCAGCCCGCGCGTGTGCAAACAGCGCTGCGCCGGGGCGAGACGCACGCCAGGAGCACACAGCTCCTTCTCTGCCGGGCCAGCAGCTTGCCTGCAGGTCACACTGCACCAGCCCGGGCTTTTTGTAGATGCATGAGTGGGATTAAAAAAAAAAAAAAAAATCAAATAAGCAAGCACAGATTTTTTGAGCTCATTTGAGTGGTCATAGCTTTGAACTGCTGGCGTGTCAAACGAGAAGCACACTCCCCAAAGTCAGGTGTGATGTGCAGCCGGCTGCTGGTTCCGGGTGGAGGGAGGCTTACACGCGGCAAGTAAAAAGCTGGAGCATGGTGTGCTTGATGTCACTGAGAGGCATAGCTTAATATCCATTTGCAGTGCAGTGGTGTGATATTTGCCATGGCTTCCATCATTTGTCTGAGGCAATCACGGGTAATACTCTGCCTTCACGTTCAGAACAGCTCACGTCTAGCGATTGGATAACTCCAACTCGTCTTGGGCTTTACCGAGAGTAGAACAAAACCAGTACTGCACGTACAGGGTGCTCTGAGCATAAATGGGAAAATTCAGCTCTCTGTTGGGACCATCGTAACCTTGGGGTTGTTGGCCCTAAGGTGCTTTGTGGGGTGAAGAAGATTTTTCCCTCCATGCATGACCACAAAGGGAACTGGCTTCCGTTTCCTCGTGGTAGAACACCGAAGGGTGGCTTGGCTGTAAATCTTGCCTTAGGAGAGTTGTGATGATGCCACAAGTCTCCTCAGTTGGGCAAGTTTTAATGGGATTGGGTTTTTAGTTATGACAATGGAAGTTTCTTAATACTTGGATTTTTATGAAAAAGCTAGTAAGTAATACTTGGATTAAAAGAAAAGCAAACCAACAAAAAACAACCCACAGCAGAAAAAGCCAACATAGAAATGTGCACCAAGCACAAACCTGAAGCTGAACCTGAAGTGTGGATCTCCCCTGTTCCTCATTCTTCCCTCTTCCGTCTTCTGCTTCTTGGTCTTTTCCCTCTTTTTTGCAGGATGCCAATTCTCAATCAAGTCTCTTTCTTGTTCCCCCGAAAGTTCTGCCTGTGAGTTGAGCCGAACAGGTTCTGCAGTCATGGGTGAGGTAGGAACAGCTCCTGGCAGCAATTCCTCTGTGCCTTTCTGTGCTCCGTCTTTGCCTTTTCATCCTCCGTCTCGCTTCCCAGCCAGCAGAATGAGGTTAAGCCTGGCATTTGCAACACAAGGGGGCTCTCCCAAAGCCCGTCTGGGATCAAAACGGTGCCATACCAGGTGAATTTATGGTGATTAGGCCCAGCTGTGTGGCCCTCACAGCCCTCGTAGGCTGTGCTGGTTTCAGCAGACCACTCTGCAAAGAACCGCGAGATGAACGGACGGATGCCAGGCACACAGAGAATCTCTGGGTGGGGGCAGCATCTCAGAGTGTACGGCTTCTCCGTAATTTTGCCAAGACTTTTAGAGTTGAGGAGGAGAGAGGAGCCACCCCTGTGGAGGTGGAAGTATAGAGAATAGCTGTGAGGCTCTCCTCCTGTATTTCAGTGACGCTCGGGCTCTGGCCACGGAGCTGTGACATCTCCAGGCGCTGCTGCCGCCCGTGAGCTGCTCCCGCCGTGCTCCGTCCACTTGAGCTGTCAGCACGCTCACCCAAAAAGATGCTCAGTGACAACCTGCCAGAGCTGCTGCTGCAGGGTCACCTTGTGTCTTGCTCGTCGGGGCTCATTTTGCTTTCTCGATGCTCCTGCTGCGGTGACTCCCTTGACCCCTGCGAGATGAACCTCGTGCTCTGTTTTGAAGGCGAGATGCACGGCGTGAAGGACCTGACGGGTCTGTCACTAAGCAGCACCAAGAGGCTTTTCATGCAGTGCCCTCGAGGAAGAGGATGGTACAAAGCCCACAGAACTTCCGAGGGAGAGGAGATTTGAGGTGCAGCAGTGTGCCAGCTACTAGGACGACCAGTACCTCTGTCCCAGCCGAAAGCGGGACGCTGTGAGACAATCGTGTTTCATGTCGGAGTCCCCAAGACATCGGTGTCATGCACAGCATCACCTCAGTAGCTCTGCCAGCTTGATTTAATGGGCTGCAATTATTTTAGAAGCCCAGCAATCAGATTGCTACTTACGTAAGGAAATAATGGGTTTGACCTACTTATTGTGTGTGTGAGTAGTACCGTGGATCTGAAAAATGAAGAGTCTCCAGACCAATTATTCAAGTCTTTGCATATAGTCACCACCAGGGCTCTGGACAGGATTCTGGTGAGCCAAAGCAACAATTAAATCCAGTGAGCAGATACAGACTTTTTTTCAAGATAAATGAAGTCAGTGAGCTAAACTGACTGTTTTGTTATTTGCTCTTTCTCTAGCTTGATTTCGTTCTTTCCCGTTTTCTCTGCAAGTCGTTTCAGACCCCACCGTTAAGGTGCAGGTGCTGCATTTAGAAGTTACCCAGAGCCAGGAGCTCTTGCAGAGTTCACTTCTGTTTGGCGTCTCTCAGTGCTGGCTCAGAAAGCCTCTGTACCGTACCTTCTCCAAGCAGTTTATGAAAATCCAGCAAGTGGTTTCCCCCATCGTCTCCCTCAGCTCAGTAGCATTGACTTTTCTCATTTATCCAAAATCATGCTTTTTTCTGCCTTTCCAGAGCTGTGCTGACAATAACATCTACCTTCAGTGAGTAGCACAGAAAAGCTTGATTGCAAACAATTTGTAATTATTTCTCAAACGCTCTCTTTTCTTTTATTTCCCTGCCTGTTGAGCGTTATCTGGAAAAAATAACATATATCTGTGCAGCTGCCCGAAGCGGGATCTGGGGGCAGCGTGTCCTCAGCCACGGTGCCGATGCGTCGCAGTACTTGTACAGAATTTAACTGCGGGGCCCAATTCTAGTCTCTGTTATACCAGTGTTTAATTCTGAAATATTGGTACCGAAGCCACTAGGTTTCCACCACTTTGAATTAGAGCAGAAATCAATTGGTTTAAAAGCTGAAAGAAGTTATAGCCAAAATAAAGGGACCTGAATGTGTCTGAAGAAGCCTCCTTGATCGCAGCCTTCAGGCATCTGAGTAGCACCTCCATATTATTTTATGACATCGTCTTTTAATCCCTTCATTTTCAACATAGTTTTTTCCGCTTTAAATGCCCAAATAATTTCCAGTAAGAGCTAAGAGGTTCAGGAGGGGGAAGAAATATGTGCTGTATGAAATCCTTGCGCTGGAACCACCTATTGCTTGCAAGGCTCTCGGAATGAATCAGGTGGTTCTTTTACTCCTTCTGTGTTCTTTCCCCCTTTGCTTTTTCCTCTCAGCAGCTTTTAGAAAAGGAGAAGGTAACCCACGGGGAAAGGACTTGCGGCCGTGAGAACAATCCTATTTTAAATTTGGGGTTTTTTTCCTGACAGAGGTATGTTCTCTGATGTACTTCGACCTAGTCATGATGTTTCTATAGCAGTTTGCTAAGATGCACCTTTGTGTGTGTCTTTTATGTCTGTAGGAAAATCTACCTTCAGAGATGCCTTGGAGAAGCAAAGATGCACGTTCAGTGCTGCACGTCTCCAGTAGATACATTTAAATTTGCTTTTGCTTTCTGATGCTGCTTTCCAACGATGAGAACCCCTGTGCAGGGATGGATATCAACAGATAAATTAAAATAAAAGCCTCGTGTCAAACCCCTGGTGGCACGTGGATGGTGAAAAGCGGCACCAGGGGGCAAAACGGCGGGCAAGGCTCTGTGGCCCATGACAAAGCAATGAATTAAATTCGGGTCTCCCGGGTGCCGATCTTTTGCACAGTTCAGAGGGCTGTGCCTTTTTAAAATTCAGTTTCGCTAAGAATAGTCAAACTTCATCTCCAGAGATAATGAAATCCAGCCCCCTATAAGCACCGGCGCACAAGCGCACTTCAGATGGCGTGCGGCTCCGAGCCAGCAGTTCAGTTCATTAGAGCCAGCGGGGTTACTCGTAGCCTTGAATTTGCACACTCGCACACATATATATATGTAGGTTCCATGCTACCCTAGAGCTGGATTTCCTCTGTCGAATTATGTGATGTAAATCAGGATCCATGTATCTTTGATTCAGTATCCAGAACATTCGGGGTTTAATTAAATAAATTCTATTGCCTTTCACTCCCGGAGGCTCTTTTTGATAGAGACACCCCTCAAGATACAGCAAGATTAATTCCTTCTGCATTTAAAGTAACATTTTAAAGAATTTTTAAAAATTTTAGGCCCCAGCTCATTCCTTCAATTTATGAAGAAATTGAATGCTGGAACCCCTTGTCGAGATTGAAAGGGAGGAACTTTCCCATTACGTGTATTTTTATTCTGTTTGTTACAGTGAACAGCACAATAAATCAGCTTGGTTTCTGAACTGTAAAAGCTGGTAAAAACCCAAAGGACAGTAGAAGATGGCAAAATTAATTTTAGTTTTTAGATGGTTTCATTTATTACTTATAAACTGAGCAAATAATAAACCCCAATCTCATAGCGCGTTTTCATATCTCAGTCTCTCCTTAAGGAGTAAAAAAAAAAAATACTCCAGAAGGATAAGATGGCCAGAAGCATCCTGTATTCCCAAAAATTAACTATGAAAGACGGATTATCCGGGCATGTCTGAAAGCAATGCGTAACCTTTGTGCTACAAATATCTCGTTTCAGAAATGTCATTTTCTGCTTATTCAGTGCGGCTCCCGGAAGGCTTTTGTTTCAAGCACTGCGCTCCTGGCTTCTGGATGAGAAGTGAACTTACCGCAGCCCGTGTGTTTTGTTCCACTTGCAGTTTGTTAGAGCAAGAGAATGGCTCGGTGGCAGGGCACTATGAAACACGGAGAGTCCCTGCCCAAGCAGAGCGAACTCCGCGAAGTTGAGGTTTTGTTTTCCAGGATCACTGGAATTTTACCAGCTCAGGGTCGTTTGTGCGGTTCCGACGTGGAACCAACCCACGTTGAAAACCCCTTTAATTACTCCGTGCTCAGAGCAGGCGGTGCGGCAGCATGCGTATCACCAGTGTGTCAGCATGGTTTGCTTTTTCGTAGGAGTTCGTGTTCCCAGCAGGCACCGAATGCTTTTTCTGCCCGATAAATGTCAAGTACTTAAAGCAATCTTGCCTGCTCCTCTCTGGAGGTTGCCAAACCATCTCCTTTCATTGGCTGTGGGATCTTGCCAGGGCTTCTGCGCTCATGCATATTTATCTCTGCCAAATGTTGGTAGCACAGGAACTGTACAAATACTCCCTGCTCCTTCCAGAAGCTCTGCACAGCTCTGTTTGCTTACGGGATCCTGGTTTTGTTGTGGTTTTTCTCTGTTATTCTGGGCCGGAGCGGTGGCTCGTGATCCATGTTCTGTTACCGGGTGCGCTGCGGAGCCCAGCCCTTGCTGTGGAGCTGTGCTTCAGCGTAGAAAGCTTTGTTAAATACATCACACACCACCTCCTGGAAATAGATGCTTTAATATAATAAACATGGCAGAGGGAAAAAACGCTTTTTAATATAAAGTGGAAAGTAAATCCTTCACCTTGTCTCGTTTTACCCTGCGTCTCATACAGCAAGGCTGGGCCATTTGACCTTTTTGTTGATAATGTCACCACGATATTTTAGGCTGATGCTACATATCACGCAACGGCAGATGAGAATGCTGCGTGTGTCACGGCAGCACTGAATTTCAACCCATGCAAAAATAACTTTACAAGACTAGATGGCAGAATGTCGATCATTTTTCCGTGACGTTTCTCATTTCCTTGTCGGCAATGTAATAACTCATGAGTGCTCTATATGCAATCCCCAACACCAAAGCACAGGTCTCGGCCGCGTGGCAGAACCTCATCAGTTGGATAAAAGCTGTGGAAATGGAAGGAGAAAGGGCTGAGTTCAGGTCTGTGTCGGTGAGTGAATATAATGTGCAAATAACAGACTAACCAGGGAAGAAGAGGTGATTTAGCTGGAAGCACAGCGAGAAAAGTCTGCTGGCATTGTCAGATACACCAGGAGTAATATTTTCTGCAAAGCCCAAATGATTCTAGTAGCCTACATCTCATTTCCCAAAGTCTCTCCTAATACATTCAAGAAAATTAATTTGGGTTAATTAAAAAGACAAACTTAAAGTGCATTCGGATATATCCACATCGTGAAAAACTATCGAGCTACCAAATAGTCTTATCTGTGGTAGCTTTTGCACGTCCCTAGCCTGCTGCACGGTGGAACATGTTAGTTGGAACCATAAGCATAATATAATTATTTTTATTCCTTTTTTTTTTTTTTTTAATTCTGGCAGGATTTCTTAGCATGGTGCATGTGGTAAATTTTGTTCTGAATTGGTTTGTTGAGTCCACCTAGGATAAAAAAATGACTTCACCCAAACGTTTAGTGAGGCATTGTGTTAACTCCAGTGAGTTTAATGAGGTGTTTTGTTAACTATTTATGCAAAGTGAACAAAATGCAATTTCTATGAGTTTCTTTATTGTTTAACTCATAAAGGATAATTTCTAAGAAACCCTTGGCCTCTCATTTCAAACGAATTTCATCGCAGTGTTTTGATTTATAATTTCAAAGACAAAATGGTCTGTTGTCTTTAGAAGTAGCCTGCGTGGGAAGGATCTGAAGCTGTGAGATACGTGGTTCCCCCTTGACTTCACTGAAGTCTCGTTAATTCACAGGATGGAGCCCAGACAAACGATTGGGATTATCCCAACAGCAAACTTTACAGTATTTGTATGTGAGTGTTTTCTTCCTCAGTCAGTGCTGGCAGAGATGTTGTGCTTTGTGCAGGGACTTTCTACAAATAGAAAGGTCTTGATTCATTACCGTGTCGCTGCAGAGTTACCGCACGGTTGGTCCCGTGTGAGCGCCCAGGATCCCGCCCGTTCTCTTGCAGCCCAAAGAGTTCATTTGGATACTCGGGTTTGTGTCTTTGGCAACTCTTGGGGTCTTTAAAATCCCACGGCGATACTTGAAAAGCGTAATATTCAAAAAAGGAAAGCCCCCTGCCCAAAGAGTTTGGGGGAGAACAGATGTCTCAGAGGAAGAGGAGCCCTCACCAGCTACTTCAGACTGGAGTGTCAGAGCCTTCCGGGGGAAGATTAGGAGTATTTGGAATTGCGGGTTATTTTTGTAGTGTTCTGCTGATGTAATGCCAGAGAGAACCAGCAACGGGCTGGCCCCAGGAAACCCATTGCAGAGTTGTGATGCTGTGACAGAGATCCTGCGCTCGGCAAAGCGTGTTACGTGCTTCTGACAAACGTATGTTTTGCTCTGTTTTCAGTGTCAGCCAAACCGAGACCTCACAGCGATGAATACACAAAGAAGATCCCACCTCCGAAGCCGAAACGGAATCCAAACACTCAGCTAAGCACATCTTTTGATGAAACATATATCAAAAAGCACGGCCCAACGAAGACGACGCTCACTAGGGACTCCTCGCTATCGCAGGTCAGCAGTCCCGCCCCGGACACGGAGGAGGAAGAACCTGTTTATATCGAAATGGTTGGGAATATTCTCAGAGACTTCAAAAAAGACGAGGACGACCAAAGCGAAGCAGTCTACGAGGAGATGAAGTACCCGATATTTGACGACGTAGGCCAAGATTCAAAATGTCAATGTGAATATGACCATCACACTTGTTCTTCTCAGTGTGCTACTCCCACAGTGCCTGACCTCGATTTCACCAAGTCTTCAGTGCCATCGACTCCCAAGGGCTTGCTTTGTGATATCCCCCCACCATTTCCAAACCTGCTTTCTCACAGACCTCCGCTGCTGGTGTTCCCACCAGCACCAGTGCAGTGTTCCCCCAATTCTGACGAGTCTCCTCTAACTCCACTGGAGGTCACAAAGCTTCCCGTTTTAGAAAATGTGTCTTACATCAAACAGCAAGCTGGAGCTTCTCCATCTTCACTGCCACCTCATACACCAGGCCATCAAAAACTGGAGAAAGACCAGACAGTATCTCATGGAACTAGCACCCCCGGGCACACCTCCTCACCTCCTCATCCTTCTACCTTGTACAGAACACAGTCTCCACACGGTTATCCTAAAAGTCACTCTGCCTCACCTTCTCCCGTCAGCATGGGTAGGTCTCTTACCCCCCTAAGCCTCAAAAGACCTCCACCTTATGACTCTGTACATTCAGGAAGTCTCTCAAGAAGCTCTCCATCAGTGCCTCATTCTACAGCCAGAAACACATTGCAAGAAGGAGGAAAGATGGTAAACGCCTCAGTCAGCACCTATGGGTCATCATCTCAGAGCGGCTCCCGCTCTCGGACACCCACCAGTCCTCTGGAGGAACTAACCAGCCTCTTCACCTCAGGACGAAGTCTCCTGAGGAAGTCCTCCAGCGGCAGAAGATCTAAGGAGCCTGCAGAAAGTAAGTTCTCATGTAATTTTCCCATATTCTTCCGTGTATGACAGTATCTTTCACTGTATTTTACAAAATCAGACACCTGCAGAAATCAAATACCTCCGAGGTCTGGATTCCTTAGATAAATTTCTTGTAATGGGAAGAAAAGCGATTGCTGTTAAAATTGTTTTAAGTCTTGATATTGTTATATTTTAAGACTTTGAAGTATGTGTGCTGCACTGCAGAAGTATACTTCATGGCTTGGTCTTACAAAAGGAGTCAGTTTTCATTAACTTTTCTGCAGCTCTAAGGGTCCCCTGTGAGGTGGGACCTTCCCACATCCTTCCTCTCCTGATGAATCCAAAGACATAACAGTTATCCCAGCAGCTTGCGGCAAAACAACCAGAAAGCGGTTGTTTTTTTGGCAAAGGGTCCATTGATCTCCCTTAACTTGGCCAGCGCTCACGGCGTGTGCGATGGCAACCACCTAAACTGTTCCAGCCCCGATGATTTCGTGGTTCTCGCTCCGAGTGGTGCCACGGGGATCTCTTCCAGCTATGCTGGTGTGCCTGGCTGGGAGCCGGGCTGTGAATCAATCGAAAAACCAATATGACCTGTAACGCGTTACCCACACGCAGACAAATGCATGGGAAGAAAATCTTAAGCCAATATTGATTTTTCGTACTCTGGGGCATAAAACTGTCGACCCACACGCGGCAGGTTCAGACAGTTTTAGTTTCGCTTATCTCCCGTGCAAATCGGGAACGACGCTGCTGAAATCAGAAGGTGGAGGTGAGAACGGGGTTACCAGGATATTGAGAATATGAGCTGGTGTGGTGTTTGCTTGATTTGGCTTTAATATTTTGGTGGCCTGCAGTCATAAATACTGGTTTATGAAGGTCTTAGCTACATGATTCAGTAGGGTTTTGCCAAGTGGTCCCAGTAATAAAAATACAGTAACGCCGGATTTGTGTGCTAGGTGGGAGCAAGTTTGTAGCTGAAAGGCAAGGCAATTCCTGTCATTGGGAACAATTACAAGGGATGTGATGTGACATTTATAAATAATTGCAGTGAATTGGTAGGGAGATTTTTGCAAAGTGCAGACAATATTGAAAGTTATTAAACAGGCTTCTTATTCATAAGTGAGCAGAAATCCTCTGTAAACCCCACGCTACACCAGATCTACCTGATGAGCTTTGGGAGCTGGGCGGTTTCACACTCACCGATGTAAACAGAAATACCTGGTTGGGAACATACAGAAATTCCAGCAGCAAATCTGGCAAAATTCTGCAAATCTTGTTTCTGCTGCTGTCTTATACCTGCCTCCAGAAAGATCATGCATATATTCCACTTGGCTGAAATTGAATGCAGACCTTTCAAGGGACGTTTCACTGATAAATGTGAAATAAATCTTGCCCTTGCAGATCTCTACCAAGAACAGCCTTCTTCTCAGCATCTCAAGGAGCATTCCGCTTGCTCCTTGGGAATTAAAAATGTGCTCTATGTCGGTCACAAACCGAAAAACAAGGGAGATGCGGAATAGAAACTGTGTTCATTTACTTCAAGGACAAAACATTTGTGTTTTAAGCAGGCACCGGTGGTAAAAAGACTGGAGTGCAGCTGTATTGAGTAAATGAACAGACTGCCCGTCTAATCCGATTGTAATTTGTCTGGTATTTACAGTAGGACTTAATCCTGTGGGATTACTGCACGGAGCAAGAACCAGGTTGTCAAGGGTTAGGGACACAGGTGTGTGCTCGGATACTATGGGGGTAAAAAATGCTCTAAGACTTACAGAAAACGCACACAAATCCAGAATTTTATATCTTTCAGTTCTACATTAAAATGATGCGCCATAAAGAATCCAAATTGTGGGGGTTTGACGTGGAATCTGTCCAGACCATGGCATTCATGAGCTGCGCTTATACCTAGTGGTAGATAGCGCAGCCTGGCCTGAGCACACAATCTGCTAAAGAAATCTTGCTCCTCAAAGTCTCACTGGAAGCCTAAGGCACTTCTTGGATTCATATTTTTAAGCTGTGGAAGAGCCATCCTGCGGGTGGCACAGGACTGACTGGGACTGCTGTGGTTTTGTAGTTGTCACTTCCGTGTAACTTGCTGTCAGCGTACAGAAAGGTTTCCAAAATCTAGAGGTTAATAAACACACACACACACAAAAGAAGTGACACAACTCTTACAAAATCATGCTAGCAAACCGAGAATATCTGCTTCTAAAATCCACAACTATTCTGAGCACATCTCAAGCTACTTTCATTGAATCCTCCCAGACTCGGCCCTTTGTGACTTGTCTGAAGCTCTCACTGCCATATGCTGATCAGGAAAAAAACCCAGCACAATACAAAATTTCGTATTCAGCTGAGTGTGTTTGAGAAATATTGCAGCAGTTACAGAGAAAATTCCCTCTTATCTTTATGGTTATTGCTGCAACTGAGTTTGTGGAAATCTGGCATCTGAGTCCAAACTCCGAATGTATTGCTGGCTTTTAATCTGTGCTGTAAACCTCGTTTCCAGTCAACAGCTTTAACACACAAGCAAAGTGGCCCCTGTAGCCTTCCTCTATTATTTTCTCACCTCTTCTCTCATTTTTTCCTGGTTTTTATCCCCCTCCCTTTTATTCCTGTGGAGCCGACTGGAGTTGCATGAGTGGGAAACAGGGAGAGATTAGTGATACGAAGGAGACTGTCACCTCAGGGCCACATTATTTCTGAGGAGATGAGCTTCCACTGAAGCCCCAGACGTGTTGCTGAACGCACTCAGTATCCCCCAGCTGCGGCTGCGATGTGCGGAGCTGGGTTTTATAAGCAGCTTGCTTATTGTGCTGCGCTCTTCTAAAAGTCCTCTTGTGTGCTGTTGGCATCTCAAATATGCATTAGAGCAGTTAGTAAGGTGGGGAGAAAAGAACAAAGAAAAATAAACCATAGGGCCAAACTAAAAATGAAAAGAATTAGTGGAAGATGGTCAAAAAAGAGAGACAGAAAGATGGAGAGAACCCCTGAAGAAAGATATGGACCGTGAAGAATGTAGAAGAGTGGAAATATAGATACTATTAATTGTCACGGATCATATTTTAACCCTTCCAGTTTTTGCGTGGGATAACATGACCTAACAGTTGGCAGTAGTGTGGGGAGGGAAGGGGTACAGAAGGGGCTCAACTTGTTAAAATGGAGTTCAGGCTGATGTCAGGCAGCTGAGACCCTCCCATGAGGAAATCCTGGAGTTAGAGTGGAATTTTTTTTATTATTCTCTCCTTCCTTTAAATGCTGTGCTTTCCTGGAAGCTAGAAAGCATCTTTGGGTTCCCTGTTAGATAGAACGGTACGTGGGAAAAGAGGGTCAAGTGAAAATCCATTCCACGTGGGTCTGTCTGGTTGCTTAACCTCCACTTCTGTGCATTAAACGCAGGACAAGGGATGTAGATGGATGGGGCAGGATTTCAGTTTATGTATTTCTAACAGAGTTAGGACGAGAAATGCCAGCCTCTGACGAGGCTGGCTGTAAGAAGTGTTATAGCTACTCTACTGAATGCCATTGCTCACCTACTGCACAGCTGAGAGTCAGGGCCAGACTGAAATTTGGAAGCCCACATCATTTCTAACCTCTAGGTTAATGCGTTTTCTCTAGTTTTATATAAAGGGAGGTCAGCCTGATTCTCCAGGCCTTTTTCTGCCTCGTAGCGGTGGATTGCATGCGGCCCGAGTGCCGCGTTCAGCCCGAGGAGATCGCTCCAGCTCTGCAGAACTGATCCTGCAGAGCCGCAGCGACTCGTGAGCCTTTGCCAGAGGTGGTTTGGCTTCTTCGTCACAGGTGAAGCAGCTGTCTCACTAGAAGTTACCTTTCCTGGTCTGATGCCCCATGATATGCATGAGATTAGACAAGGTGATCATAGCAGTTACATCTCATTCGACGGTCCTGAAAATAGACCTGAAAGAAAAAACTTAGAGGAGGGAGCTGGGGAGGTGCCAGAGGAAAAGGAAGAGAGGGTAAGAGAACAGCCGCCTGGGAAGAGAACGATGCTGGTTTGCCACTGGAAGGGTATGGTCCTACCACGTGTAACTGCATGTAGTAAAAGCCTGAGGAAGGCTGCGTCAGGAATAAAAATGACTGGAGTGTAAACGTGGAGGTGACCAGCTGTGGTCAGTGTCCTTCAGGAACCGAGCTCTTGGCAAAAGACTGGTTTTGCAGTTGGGTGGTCTTGAGTCATCCTGCCCCAGTAATCCCCCAGCAATAGGAGATGGGCGCTGGGCTAAGTATTTTGATCCAGATCAGCTCGCCGGCCAGCTGGAGCCACGTACTCGCTGAAGCTGACGTGTGTTCCCCAGTCCACGACCGTGGGAGATCTCCGTTTGGAGGACTTGTTTGGAAGGGGTACCTCATCAGGTGCCGTTCCTCCACCGAAACGCGCTCTTGCTGCCTTCACGCAAAAGTGAGCGCGACTGCTTTAAGGGTATCCAGTCACTCAACGCTCTGATGGGTGGGATGCCCCCTTCATTTTTAAGATGAAGGAATGTCTTTGTTAAGTGCAGTTATAAAAACAGAAAACACGCGTTTTTGAGATGATATGCAATGGTTTCGCTAATTGGTACCGTGACATTGTCTCCTCTTCTAATTCAGCAATTTAGGCTCATCAGAAAGTCGGGTCCTCCTGGGACTGTGTCGGTGTACAGAGGCACTGAGGAAGACATAATGTCATAAATAATTGCTCAGGTTTTTCTGGAAACAGCTGTTGTTTGTGATTATGTATATGGATTTTTTTATTCCTTCTGTTTGTATATACTCGCCTGCTTTATAGAATTTCTGGTTAGCAATTTAATCAACTCTACTTTTTATGAAGAACTAATAAACTTGTAAAGAGGGAAGAAGAAAAATTAATAGGGATAAAGCTATTCTCTTTTTGTTAGATTTCAAGTAAAAGACAGTTTCAGGTAAAGGACTGAAAAAGACATTTTCTTTTGAGGTTTAATGTACAGGAAGACATCGATTGTGGGAAAGTTGTTGAAAATAAAGGGAAAGAAATGCCTTAAATTCATTTACTGGCACCTACTTCTCTGTGTTGTGAATAAGCAAAGTAACATGTGCTGCACTTAAGGATGTGAATAATGATAAAAGGTTCTGAATTTTAAGTGCCATTGATTTTTTTTTCTTTCCTTTTTTTTTTTTCCTTCCCTGAACAGACCTTTCTAAGCCAGAGAAATATCTCGGCCTTTAGGCCAAAGCCTCAGCACTTATAAATCACGGCTGCTTATTTGAAAACGGGAAAGCCACTCCAGTTTACACCATCTGTGTCTCTGGCTTTCGAGAAAATGAATGTGTCCTTTGTGACTAGAACAGCTCGTGTTCAGAAGGGTGCAGTCACACGGTGGGACGGGGAGAGTTTATTGTCGTTTTGTTTCAAAGGGAACCACACAATTTATGACCAATTTGTGAGTGCTCAGTAATAATGTTAAGAAATGCTGATGTTTTCTGTAAGCATATGTTACCTTCAATGAAACTGCTGAATGCAATTTGTTGGAAGTTCTCGCTGTGCTTTTTAGGGAAGGTGGGATCAGTGCAGGGCGTCACCGTCCTCCTTTTGTGAAACAACTAAGGAAAAACAAACAAACAAACAAACCAACAAAAAAAGAGGCTGGGAATTGGATTGCTTTGCTTTAAAGGAATTTGGCAGGGAATCTGGTGTGGCCGGCTTGGGGAGGGAGCCGTGCTTCAGCTCGGTCTGCCGTGACAGCCACCGGCGGCATTGGACATCAACGCCTTCCAAGGCCGTGCCCTGTGGAGCTGCTGGGGGATTGCCTGGTTGTCTCTAACCTGGTGCCAGCTGGAGATGATTTATTGGAGAATCATATGGAGCCTTGTCCTGGTTTGCGGGCATGATGTTTGCAAAGCGCTCAGAACCCGCCGTGTTCCACAGGTGGGTGTTTGGAGATGGCACTGAACAGGGAAGGAGATGTCGGTTGTTGAGGAGAATGAACCCAAGTCCCCTGGAGCTCACCACCAAGCCAAGGACTGTGAGCTTTAGGAAGGTGGAACGCTGCGCACACTTCAAGGAGAGCAGAATTTATCCTGAGTGAGAAAACTGTTGCAAACAAAAATCTATGGATTTCTGGTTTTTTTTCCTCCCCCAGAAACTGGAATATCTACATCATAGCCAGAGGAGCTGCTTGAGCTCGTTGTTAAATGAAAGCCTTTTGCATGCCGGCTTATGAGCTCAAACCTGGTTTCATGATCTCTTGAGCTGCTGTCATTGCATCTTTAGAAGAGATGGAGTTTAATTAAATGCCTTATCTGTACTTACAGTGGCACTGCTCTGGCTGTAGGAGCTGTGCTACTTTAAGAGAAGATGGTGGGAACTTTGGAGGGACTAAAGGAAAGAGCAAGGTTTCTTCCCTCAGTTGTAAAGTCCTACAGTGCTGCTGGCTGCCATCTCACCTCTTAATATTTCTTACTATCACCTGACTGACCTGTGGTAACAAAGGCTGGCCATTTCTTGGGCACCGGGGTTTTTAGATCCGTTTTTTAAAAACATACTTTGTCTGCCACATCTGATTTGATTCCTGGCAGAGTGAGCTCCGTTCTAAACCCTGTCATGAAAGGCCCCATGTAAAGGCCCAGGAGGATGAACCTCGGGGCATCCCACTGTAGGTGAGGGCTCCTCTCCTTGTTCTAGGCTGTTCTTCCTTGCAAAACCACTCTGCAGGCCAGGGCACGGAGGTATCCAGAACATAGCAGTGAGCAATGTAAAGGCTAGGAAAAATTACTGGATTCCTCCACATTTTTGACTGTGTATTATCTAATCTAGCCATAATCATCCAATAAAAAGCTTTAGACTTTTAACTGAGAAAAGGTGGATGTGCTTGTCCTGAAGTTTTTTTCTGGACCTTCCAGGAGTCTCTCAGTAACAAGAGACACCAAAGAGTTAGAAATGGCTTTATTTGGGTTATATACGTAGCATTGATTCAGATGTTGAACCACGAAACCGTAGGGGTGTACAAACATGCTAAGTATAGCTCAAGTGAGAAGTGCAGGAACACTGAGGAAATAATTGTCAGGATAATAATGCATATTACAAAATTAAGCTCATTTACATTTGGTTTGATGTGAAGGTGAAGGTTACTTTTACTCCTTTGAAGGGAATTACCCATCCCTAATAATTATTTTTTTTGTTAAAACAGTAACATGCAATTAGCACTTTATCTGGCATTTTAGAATGAGTAAGGAGAACTATTGTTCTTGTAACTACTCATCTGAAAAAGAGAAGCTGCGTGTTTAATTGTGCTGGAGATGGAAATTATTTTTCTATGCGACTTAAATTTGTAACTCCAAAAGTGCCTTCTACCCGGAAACCTACAGCTATTTTCCTGCTCAGGTAAATGCCTGGCTTCAGAAATCGGAGAGCAAAATCCAGGTAGGACTAACGATGAGACAAGGTCAGGATTCCCTGTTACAGGTAAGAGGTGTTGGTGGCAGAGCTGTACAAGTGGGGCAGCTGTTCTGATAATGAAAGGCAAGTTTTCTCATCCATCAATGGAGCTGATAAAGAGAAGAGCATTGATGAAAATATCTTTCATAAAGGTAGGTAAAACAGAGACAAAATAGCCAGGAAAAAAATTATTTTCACTCCAACTTTTAAATCAATTTTTTAATGTGAAAACATGAGGGTGAGCACTTCTGTCCCCAGTTTTCACACCCAGTGCCCGTTACTGTCTCTGCAGTTTTTGACAAACAACAGATTCTCATTTACTACTGAATCTGGATGAAGGCATAGACTTTAAAAGGATTTAAAAAGAATAATTGCGGTCAAACAATGCAAAAACCACTGCATTCAAATTGCTGATATAGTTCAAAGGCTGTTTTTCAGCAGAAAACATGACCTAAAAAATGTTGACAAGTTTAATACAGTCAGCACTTCTATGAAAGATTGATATTTTTTAAGTGAAGCTCTGAAACTTAGGGTCATGAACTTTCGGCAAAAAACATTT
The DNA here is from genome assembly GCF_000703405.1 of Apaloderma vittatum. Taxonomy (NCBI): domain Eukaryota; kingdom Metazoa; phylum Chordata; class Aves; order Trogoniformes; family Trogonidae; genus Apaloderma; species Apaloderma vittatum. Next base: position 65,764 of record NW_009694927.1, read on the forward strand.
TTCTTAAAGTGCCTGGATATTTTAGCTTTCTCAGTCAAAAGATCAGGCTGTAGGGTAGGGCAGCAGCACAGGCACATTCAAAAGATCAACTGCAGTATCGTACAAAATCATTAAGAAATAGCGATGATCCCATTGGAAATGGGATATGTTGTCTCACGTCTATAACATATGCCAAAATATGGTCATCGTGGATCACTCAGCTCCCCTTATGTAGGACATTAAACAATGTTAAATGTATGGCTTACCATGCAGAATTTTGAAAACTTCATCTTCTGAGTGACTGAGAATGCCAGCTGAAGGTTATTGAAACAAAGAATTCTACTCTAAACCTACCTTATTCTGTTCTGTTCTACTCTACTCTACTCTATTCTATTCTATTCTATTCTATTCTAATGTTCCATCCCATCCTTTTCAACCAGATTATAGCAGTCATAACATGAAGAAAAAGATTTTTATGCTAAAGCTTTAGATGAGCTTTTGGTATAAATATCTCCCTTCTTTTGTTAGTCTTCCGTTAGTTGCCACGTGGGTTTTTTCCTTTTCCTCTCCTGTTCCCCTGGCCAGCCTTGCCCACCTGGCAGCTTTGGGTGAGGCACAGAATAGCAGGGAATCACCTTTTTTTAGCAGTCCCTCCCTCCCTCTGGAGCTCTGTAGCAGGCAGAGCTGATCTCTGCCACGTTTCTCCGTGTAAAGCAGGCCAAAACAAACGCGGCGCCGCTCACGGACACATGTGCTCGGTGCGCGCCGGGGAGCGTTTCAGCCACGTCTCCTCACCCTTTGGATGTTTTTTGAGACTCTTTCAGGCTCTCGATCGATTTGGCACAGAACTAGGTCAGAGCGGCTTTTAATTGAACAAGCTGGCTGCCGCAACTCTCGTTTAACTGTAAAAAAAGGGGTATTAAAAATTGATATGCAAAGCAAACTTCTCCTCAATTAGCAAGCAGATGAAATCAGAATAGACAAACCGCCACAGTTAGCAGAGATGAGGGAATGGCTTTCTCTGGCAGCGTAACACGCTCCTCTTCCGAGGGGCAGGACGGCTCAGGCACCGAGCGTTACCCGTGTTTCTTGCAGGGGGCATCAACAGCCTCTGCGTTTATTTCGGGATGAATTTACAGCTGTGCAGATCGGCCAGTCACACATAAGCAAGCCGTTAAGGGGCAGCTTGAATTTTTTAAATCTAAGAGATTCTAGCCAGCGCCTTATTCTTGACATGGAAAAGCCTAAGATTTAGGTGAAATAAATAAGGAAAAATGCATATCTTTGAATATTGAAATACTGTGACACCTGGAATTGCTTGCAACATTTGAACGCCTTTATGGCAGTTCAACCAACTGTATCCATAAATATTTAGAGCAGTGAATTATTTCTTGAAATTTACATTTTTATGTACTGTTTAGGCTGGCGAATTATTGAACAATAAAGTCACTCTCCATAATAATTCCAGCTTTCAAAATACAGTACTTGACTGAGAAAAGATTTGCCTGTGGCCATCAGAAGAATGAGGGAGCTCCCAGCCTAGTGCTGAGCTTCAGCATCTCCTAGCTCCAAATTAAGGTTTTTAACAGCATGAGGTTAGCTTAGATCCCATCTGTGTTTCTGCACTTCTCAAATAAAAAAATATAATAAAAAAGCTGTGCAGCAGCTCCTTCTAGGAGAAGATATGTATATACAACTGGGATCATGCTTTCAGCGGGTGAAGTGGCCGTTTAAATCCTGCTGTAGCTTTTATCAAGGGGTTGCCCTGTTTGAAATATACTGGTTTCTTTTTCAGCTGGTGGAAGGTCACCAGCCCAGAGGTGACCGCAGGCAACAGCTACATATTTTCAAGTGAGCAGGAAAGTAATATTACAGAAAGCTACATAAACCACTGGCATGTTTTTCTGACTGAGTATCAATGTTGGTGATAGCCATCACCAAATAACAATGACTGAGGTTCTGTGATGGGTTGCATGACATTATAATCTGATTCAATCTGTTTTCATTTTTAGGATATATTACTTTTCAGATAAACTGAGAACTGAAAATCCCCAAGAAGGGATGGCGGAATGCAAATTTACAAAGTCTAGACAGCCCGCTGAAAACTGATTTTCTACACCTTATAAAGAAGGAGACTATAAGCCAAATCTTTATTTAGTCTGAGTATTCCCATAGTTTCCAGCTGGTTGCAGAGAACCGCCGGGGCTTTGATGCTGCTGATAATAAAGCTAAGAACGCACAAATCATTTTTATCAGGCACCAAGTACAAATGCTTCTCGGTTAAGTAAACTGAAGTGGGCAACTCTGTGGTTTTGCGCTCAAACCGGGGTGTCCCCACGGCAGCGCGGGGCTGGCGGCGTTAATTAAATCGCTCGGAGGTCTTGTTAAGCCGCTGAGGCACTCACGTGTTCTGTTCTTCTGGCTTTGTCTTCGCTTGGCTGGAAAGCAAGAGCAGCAATCTAGACAGCGTCCTGGATCAGTGGGGAAGAGGATTGTGTGCGTTTCCAAAGAATTGTGTGACTTTGTTCCTCCTATCTCTTCACAGATAAATCGTATCTTACAGAAGCGAATGTTCTCGGTGTAAAGAAAAAATTCAGATGTGGTCGCATGTATCTGTTATGTGACAAAGTACAGAATTATTTTTGATAGATGGATGCTTAGGAAAAGAATACAAGAGCACTTCTGTCAGTAACTAAAGGTTCAGGTGCAGTTAGGATTTGGGCTCTGCGTCTCTCGGCGCGGCTCGCTGTAGCAGGCAGAGCTGTGCCACGGACATCTCACAGCAAAGGTACCCGAGAGGCAGATGTCGTGTTACACCCACACTGACTGCTCCTCACCCTTGAGCTCTGCTGGGGTCACCGACCAGGGAAAACAAACAGTTTGGGTTTTCATTACAGTGACTTGTTGCATACATTAAAGTAGGTGAGTGATCTGCAAGTTCAAGGAAGAGGTCTGGGTTTTGAAGGCGTTTTGTCACATAAAATGCCACTGAATCCTATTTATGAGGCTTGCTAAACTGGGGGTGCTTTATCATTTTCTCATGGAGTGTTGCTGCCCTGGTGGTATATGCTTAACATTAGTTTTTACTCATAACTGGTGGCAATTGATAAAATACGCTATTGCACCGTATATCCAGTTAGATGTTTTTACGTGTTTCCTATCTGACGTTTCATTGAGGAAACTCCAGATTGGCCACGTTGTCGCTCATCTAGTTTTCATCTGCAGGTTGGAACATCAAAGAGCTCAAAACAAGATGAGGTTTTGTAACTGTTGTGCGTAGGCAAGGTCTCTGCGGTGCAGACATCTAATACTGCATGAAATAAGGGTCTTGGGAAAAGAACAGAAAATCACTGACCGCAAAGAAAGCAGCCATTGCTGCTTCACCGGAAAAATCATTCGACCAACCGGCTCTTGATTTTCTCCTGCTTATATTGAGTCGTGGTGTTGCAAGCAGAAAGTTGATTTCTGACTCCAAGGGTTTTCCAAGCAAGTGAAATGTTATTCCCTAGGTTATGGTGCTGGGCACACCCAGAACATTAACACAGGGCACTCTGGGGGAAGATGAGCTTTTTATTGGCACTTATGAGGAGTACAGATTATGTCGCTCACACAGAATTGCCTTAGGAGGAGAGAGCGTCCATAGGAAGTGCCTGAAGAAGAACTTGTTCCCAGTGAAACGACAACTGAGAAGAATTCAAGTATTTCGATATATCAATAATAAAAGCATAATTCGTTAGGATGCAGCTTTCAAAAATACTTTCCTGGCACATAAAAGATGTAACAGAGCGGTTACTATAGGTTTCAGGCCTAGATGCTAAAATCGTGGTATGGATTGTCCTTAAAAGGTTTATGGTTGGTACAGATGGAATATTGAGCAAAAGATTGTTCTCTGATGTGGGTTATCAGCAGGCACCCGTCTCTTTTGCAGAGCCACTCGATGAGCTGAAGATCAGAAGTCACAGCACCGAACCCCTACCAAAGCTGGAAAACAAAGAGCGGGGAGGCCATCACGGGACGGGTTCCTCCAGGGAGCCGGGGAAAGCTCAGGAATGGGACGGGACGCCGGGCCCGCCGGTGGTGTCCAGCAGGCTGGGGAGGTCCTCGGTCAGCCCAACCATGCTGGCTGGAGGCAACAGCTCAGGTACGTCAGGGGCTGTGGCAGGGATGATCTCATGACTCTCCT
>NW_009694928.1:0-269 GCF_000703405.1 Apaloderma vittatum
CGCCCCAGCATCCACAGCAGATAAACCTGAGATAAACACCAACACCAAAACACCAGCACAACCGCTTGGCAGGTGAGGCAACACTCTGGCACTGAACTCTGAACTAAACTCCAGAAAGACTCGGTGTAATACTGCACTCAGCAATGACATGATGCGAGCAGTCCGTTTGAATTTCCAGCCCCCTGGGACACTCAAAGGAAAGACTGATACTCTCTCAGCTGAGTCTCTCAAACCTCTGTGATGAGTCACGGCTGATGCTGCAGGGCCGG
>NW_009694928.1:382-1479 GCF_000703405.1 Apaloderma vittatum
GGGTCCCTCAGCTTTATACTGAATATGATGTGTACGGAATGGAATGCTACGCTGGTCGGTTACGGGTCGCCTCTCCTGTCCACTCCTGCCTGCAAGCGTGACCCTTCCCAGCACACAGCACAGAGCACAAGGTTCAGCTGTGACCTGGCTTCTATAGGAGCAAGTACAAGCAAGATCCTTTCTGCCTATCAGCCTTTAGTGGTCACTATAAACATCAGGCGTTATCATTTCTAGAAACAGACGCGCTCTGCAAAAAGATGCTGTTAGCTTCAGAAAGTGCAGTCTTAGAAGACACTGAGCTGAAAAGAACAGAGAATTGGTTCTGGTTTGGTTTCAACCCGTCAAACCAGGACAGACCCCCAGGAGCATAAGGCTCTCGTCAACACTGGTGCACATCGTACCCTAATGCCATCAAGTTATAAAGTGTTAGGGCTTAGTGTCAGGATTTTAGTATTAGGGTTTAGGTTTAGGGTTAGAGTTTAGCATCAGGGTTAGTTTTAGGGCTAGTTTTTAGGGTTAGGGTTTAGTGTTAGGGTTAGGGTTATGCATTTGCCTTTCTGCAGTGACAGGGGGACCCCACCAGCTAGTGGTACTGCAGACTGAAATAAGCCTGATGGCAACCCGTGGCAAAAGCAGCCATCGTCAGTGGCCCAAAGGCTCTTTGCACCCTTGGCATAGACTCCTTCGTGAGAGGGTGCTTCAGAGACTCACAGGGGTACCGGCGGACTTTGTTTATAGCTGCCTTGGAGGGCACTGAACCGGGTCCACCTTGCTCAGTCTCTCAGAGCACCTCTGTGTGGTGGGTTTGTTCTGGTTGGGAGCCCCAGGATGAAAGCTCTCTGGGGCTCCGGGGGCAATCCCAACAGGAGAGTGGGTCAGCTGTGCCTGTGGGGAGGAGAGGATGGGTCAGGTGACCCAAAGGGACCAAGCATGATAATCCTTTCCATGGTGCTTATTATTATTATTCTGCCCCTAAGAAGCACCCTGGGCTCTGCAGTGCCCGCTGGGCTGGGAGGATTGATGTCGGCTGTGCCTCATCTCTCCCTGTGCTGCTGGTGTCCCGGGGTCCTGTTTTCACACTGCAGAGGAGCACTGTT
>NW_009694929.1:0-44623 GCF_000703405.1 Apaloderma vittatum
TAGATATTAGGAAGAATTTCTTTACAGAAGGAGAGGTGAGGCACTGGGACAGGCTGCCCAGGGTGGAATCACTATTCCTGGAGGTGTTCAGAAAAAGTGGCACTTTGGGACATAGTTTAGTGGTCACGCTCTTGTTGGGTTGACAGTTGGAGTAGATGATCTCAGAGGTCTTTTCCAACCGTAACGATTCCACGATTCTGTGATCCTGCTTACTCAGTTCGTAGAGGTCGACACAAGCTGTTACTTCCTTTTCACTGCAAATCTGTGCCTCCTCTCTTGTGACTGATGTGTTTTGTGAAGGTTCCATTAATACATTGCAATTGACTCAGTGATTGCAGTTTAAATTTACCGGAGTTTTAATAAAATTGCCCAGAAACCACAGTTTTAATAAAAATTGCTCAAGTGGCAACCAATGGGGCCTTTGTGGCAACTCAGTAAAGGAGTAGTGAAGTTGTTCTTCCCACTATCCTGTGGCTTTGTGGAGCTTAGAGTTAACATATGGGATGTAAATGAACCCCGTCTCACGTTCCAGGGAGTGAAGGGGTGTCTGCTATGGGAGCGTGTCTTGGCTCTGAGATTCCATTTGAGCCTGACTTGTCATTCACCTGACGCATGAAGGCAGAGAAGGTGGGCTCAGACAAATTCTGAGCGAACAGTTTGGTCTTCACACGTTGTTCCCAGGAAACACAAGACTGGAGAATGGCCTTGTGGGCCCTGTGGGCTGTCAAAATCTACTTGCACCTTAGCCGAGGGGCCAAAAACTATTGACAGATGTCCTCGGAGAAGAGTTTTCTCCGTCAGAGTTTGAGGCCAGTCATAATTCGCCCCTATATATTACTTACTTTTGGGTGAAAGCTGTGCAGCGACCTTTCCTCGTGCAGTTACGGTTGCAACCTTCCGGCAGCACAAACACATGCCGTTTGGATTAATGCACTTTAGTGCCACCTGTTCCTACAATTCTTCATTTAAATATCTTTCGTAACATCTGGAGGGCAAAACAAAATGCGAAGCTGCGTGGCAGAGAGCGTTAAGTGCAATGAGCTAAACTTTTCCGTGCTGCTGTCTGCGTGAGGCTGATATCTGCTGGAACGCGGCAGCGAAGCCGATTGCTCACAGTCAGGTTAGGGGGAAGTACTTTGCTTTTTCTCATGTTAAAATAAATGCGTGTAATTGTTTCGTTTAGAAGCTATAGCACTTCCCCTTCCTTACCTGAAGGGTGCCATGGTAGTTTGGCAGTGAGATGTAGTTTAGCTTGGCAAAACTCTCCCCATTGGAAACAGCGTGTTTGTGGTGGGGAGCACTGGGAGTTCTCTGCAGGAGGTGTTACAGCCTGCCTGCCACCCAGCTGCCTTCAGACTTTGAAAAGAATCTGTGTACCTTGGTTTTTTAGCAGTTTACAGATTTATTTTCCCCATGTAAGTTGCAGAAAGCCCAAGTTTTCTACAGTAAATCAAGGTATCTTGAAGTATTTTCTACTATGTTGATGCTACAGTGGTAATTTTCTACGGAAAAACGGCGTATTTTCAGTATTGGTGTATTGTGGAATAGTTTACTTATATTGTACAGCGAGAAAATATGTGAGTAAGAATGTTGCACTGCATCCAGAAGAATGCCCATTTAAAAGTTTTGTATCGCCTTCTTCCAGACTGTTCCCTTTGTATACGCAAGTTTTTGTCCTACAAAACTCAGTGTCCGACATGCTTCGTGGTAAGTGTTTTTTCTTTTCCCCAGCTTGTTTTTTGTTTAGTTCTGGGCAGATGTTAGGACCTTTACCCTTTGGGCTAGGCTAACTAATTAATGCTGGTCATGTATTACCAGCTCTCCTTTTGGTGAGCAGCTCTTTGGGCAAAGGGGGGTGGAATTCTCCTGTTCAGAGCTGCCCTCCTGTCAGCACAGGGAGAAGTAGATGGAACATGAAACCCGGGATTTGGCGTAGAGCTGGCGTGCACAGTCTGTCGTGAAATATTTGACGTTGCCTCCTCGTTTGTTAAAATACACCATCGTTTAAAGCATGAGTGCTGGAATTTAAGCACTCACATTTTCTGTGATGTTGGCATCGCTTCGTCCTTCAGCGAGTCTTTAGAGGTGTCCACAGATCACCTGGTCCTGAAACTCAGTGACTGCTGTGCAGCCTGTGTGGGGAGGAGAGGACGATGTTATGGAGCAGGGAGAGGGGATGCTGTGAGAGTTAGGGTAAATGTGAGAAGCACTAGAGGCAGGTTCGAGCCGCTTTGCGGGCCGGTCATTTTTGCCACCTGACTTGAAGGGTTTTCTTGATTAAAGAATGCAGAATGCAATTTATTCTAGGCCTTAATTGAACTTTTCGTCTTAAGCCAACTGAGCTTTATTGAACTCCTAAAGATGGTAGGCTGCCTAAAAACAACGAATGGCACTTCAGGAATATTGGCAACATAGAAGTAATTTTCTCGTATATTTCTAAAGCGTGAAAGAGACTAGACTTTTCAGGACTGGAAAACAGATCTATTTGTTGCTTTGCCAGTTTTTAAACATTCAAACAAGTGCAGGCTACTTGATGGGGTACATTCTACTACAGCCTTCTTAAAAATCACAGCTATTCATACGAGCAAGACTAATAAAAGCTTTGTAAAAAAGAAGAGTGGAGAGAGACAGCCAGAGAGATAAAAATCAGAAATCATTTAAAAAGAATGAATAGAATGTGCACAGCCATCCCATAATTAATATATTCATTCCATAATCAGAAAGTTTAAAAAGAATGAATAGAATGTGCAAAGCCATCTCATAATTAATATATTCATTCCATAATCAGAAAATTAACATTTCCCTTCATCAGTTTTCGAGCCTTGTTGCTTAGGGTTCTTATCACATTCATGGGAGCCTTGGTTTGGTTTTCAAAATAATTAGAACCGAGCTACGATAAAGCGTTTTTGGAGACTGGGTGCGCTGAATTTTGTTGCTTTAGCTTTATGCTTAGTTTTCATCCATTACCTGTAATTTCCCAGACTTGGAGTTCTCAAGCAGTTATTTTAATTTGAGATATTTTTCAAGAAAAAACATTTACCCGTTATGCCTCTTTATTCACACAGCAATTTAGCAGGGGGTGGCTGAGGCACTGATCCAAGAAACAAATTATTGATCACTTGAACGTTTTCTGGGTACTTGTTGTTTTCACTGCATTTGAATGTTCATTTTTTTTGTTGGTTTTTTTCTTTTTTAATAGGCAGTCTCAGAATCTGACCTGAAAAATAACCGGACGTTAGATGAATTAGTGAAGAGCTTTAATTCTGCCAGGTATGCTGTAATTTCATGACTACTCTCTCTGGTTTGGCAGCTGGAAAGGCAGCTGGGACTGTGTGACCAGACCAGGAGTCCTTGCAGAGGAGCAGAGCAAGGAGCAGGGCGAGGAAATGAGTGGAGAGAATTGCAGTGTCGCGGCAATCCTTACGCTTGTGGAAATATCCTACGGTTGTGTGGCTGAACTTTACTGCCCACTCAGGTGATGTGTAGAGGTTGCGTAAGCTTATTCTGGTTTTGCTGCTCGTTAGCTGCTGCAGAAGTTACAGTCTCTTCCAACATGTAGGAAATCGAGGAGATATGTCGGGATTTTATGGGGATAATAATGGTAATAAAAGATTTTCTCCTAAGACCCTTCCTATGTGTGCAGGGGAAATTCTGAACAGAAAGATTTTGTCCAGTGGTAACGGCCAACTTGCAAGAGAATTCTCTTGGTGAAGTCATTGGATGGGAAAAATGTAGCTATTGAGGGGCCACAAATGTGAGGTTACCTGGATAAGAGAAGTAGTGGAATAGCGTGCCTTTACCTTGCTTTCTTACCTACTTTTGTGTTTAGTTTTCATTCATTTTTGTTCTCATCCCTTTGAAAGTCAGGAACAAGAGAATAAATGTGGCCTGGTAAATGCTGAGCACAGTAGATAAATGAGATTTCTGGTGTTTTCTTTCTGTTTTCTTTTGATTTCAAGCAGCTCGGTGATTTGCTGGGTATTTTATAAGTATTCCTGTGTCTATAGGAGACAAATACACCATCTTTTTCTCTGAAATGAACTCAGAGCTTGGACTCAATGAGATTGTTGGCTTCATGAGCAATCGGAGGCAGAGTTCTGTTTATGCCTTCGTTTCCTGACAGGGTTTCACTATGGTGAAGATCTAATTGTCTTGTATGACCACTACTAAGTTAAACTGATTTTATTTTGAGAATTTTAATTCTTCAGTTTCATTATTTTAGCTTGAACTCTGTCTTTGGTGTTTCCTAGTGATAAATGGATTACTATTTTTTTGTTCATATCTATAATTTCGTAGAGAACAAGTAGTGCTGACTTGGATCCATTATCATATTGAATCTTAAACGTTAATTTTTTTGACTGCTTTAATGGATCGGTATAAATCTTACCAGAGTAGTTTAATAATCTTTCCTTTTGTGACTTGGAGTTCAATCAATTTCTCAACATAAAGTTAGATCAATAATACACAAACTGTAGCGTCCTGTTCTGCGCTGGCTGGGAGCGTTCCTGCGGGATCTCAGCAAGGAAGGCACGACAACGGGCGAGTTACTACGAGAACTGCTTTAATAAGCCCCACTCATGAGAGGAATGGAGACAGTGAGTAAATCTTGCGTTGCTTCAGCGTGTGGCCACCCCATGGTGGTGCCTCTCTCAGCCTGGGGTTGCATTTACTCTGCAGATGGTGCTGAGTTCGAGGGGAGTGCTGCCTGCCTGGAGAGCGTTCGGTGACAGGAGCATCCTGACATCGTAAGAGCGCTGCCCCTCCTTCCCCGCCTGCTCTGTTCCCTTTTGGCCCCCCCACTGCAGATCCCAAGTCCAGGGGTGGGTTTGCGAGACGTGTAGAGTTGTTCAAGTCCGCCCTGACTTGACTTGGAGGCTCAGGTAGTTTAGTGTTTATGAAAATTAGGCCTTAAATCTTTTCAGTATTTCGCAGAATGCAAACACATTTCTTTAGTCGGGCCTGTAGGGCGAGAAAATGTTAATGTTGGTAGTACTTAGAGAAGTAAAAGCTGTGCTCCAAGGTCAGGTGTGCGTGGACTGGAAATCATTCTATCCGGAGTGCTGATCCCCCTTCTGCTCACCGTTCCGTCTGCGCACGAGCATTGGCGGAATTGGACCCTTCGGGATCATTAGTGCTCGGGGAGCGGTGTCATTTGTGCCATCTTTCATGTGTGTATATTTTTGTCAGTTGCAATGAGACCGGTATCTTCCGCTCGGGGAGCGGTGTCATTTGTGCCGTCTTTCATGTGTGTATCTTTTTGTCAGTTGCAATGAGACCGGTATCTTCAAAAATAAGTGTGAGGTTTGGGGGTTGTTTGGGAATTTTGTTATCTTCTAATAGAGAGATTATTCGGAGAAAAATTTCAATTTTTGCATCACCCAGTTAGAAAATTTAGTAACAAAAATTAGAGTTATACTTGCATAAGTAGAAAACTAGCCCTTGCTGACAATGATCTGGGCTTTTTTCATACATAAGGGAGAAAGATGTGTTTTTACATCCAAGTTTATATCTTAGTTTCCCAGTCGGGGTTACTTGACAGCTGGTGAGTCAGAGGAATAAACACGGCTCCTCTGAGTGCCTGAGAGAGCAGGGACATTTCTCATACACTGATTAAACGTCCAGGAGGAGCGCGGAAGGAATTTCAAGGAGAGAAATTGTCCTTTACTACAGGTAGGGCTGTCCTGTGTGTCCTGTGTGAATCCTGGGAGGATTCACAGCTCCGTCTCTTCCCCAGAATTTATTTATGTGGAAACACGGATTTCCACCTACTTTCCCTGCTCCGTAGCTGCTTCGACAAGGGAGAGGTAAAGGACCCATAAAATGGGAACCAGGATCTTGGGGAAGGAGGACACTCACTTTTTTATTTTTTTGGCAGGCCTTGCAGATCTGAATTAAAAAAAGCTGCAAGCTGTTTACACTGTTGAAATTGCAAGATGCTGACTCCCTGCGGTGTGCGGGTTTGGGGTGCCAGTTGGCAGGGCCACTAGATGTCGTCACACAGGCTCAGTGGGGCTTTTCTCTCCTCTTTTGAATTTAGCATTAGCATTTTCTCACCACCAAAAAAAAAGGCAGACAGAGATTTCATGTGCGTTCTGGCAAACAGGTTCTTGTATTCTCGTCCTGGTGTTCTTCCCATTGATTCCGTGCCAAGATCAGATCCCTTTGGAAAGTCTACTCGAAAGCCTTTACCCTTTCATACTAGGAAAAGCTCCTCCCTGTGATTATTTGTAGACCAACAGTATACTTAAAGCAGTCGTGATCATCACGTTATTGCACATTATTGTGAGGATGGATTTTGGGGTTTGTATTGTTTTTCCAGTTTTTCTCTCTCTCTGTTTTATACCAGATCATGTTTCATGGAGACAACTGTTATGACTGTTATGACAGTACCTGAAATTTGTATTCACTGTTTTTCTCTTTTATACCAGATCACGTTTCATGGAGACAACTGTTATGACAGTACCTGAAATTTGTATTCAGAAAATTTCTCTCTTCTGGCTGCAAACTTGCGTGTGAAGTGAGAAGGTCTTCCTGAAAAGATGAGGGAGATCAGCTGCGTTCTCTGGGTGAACACAACACATATATAGGCAACTGGCTAATTGTTCGTGTACTTTTGCCTTTTGGGGCTGTATTGTTCTTTATGCTGTGGGAAACCTAAACTGACACGATGCCAGTTGGTTGCATTTATGAATCAGTTTTATGTTATCTGAGCCATGCAGAATTTAGCTTGCCGTAGTGTAGGATACGGGGCTTTTGTGTAAAAATGGCTCCTTAAAAGCCAAAAGAATAATGCGATAAGGCTATGTGTTGACTCTGATTAGCTACTTTAATGGGTAGGCTGCCTGTATGAGAAGCTGGGGGAGCCTGGAAAAGTAGGTGTTTTTTACAGAACTAAAAGATTAATTCCGTGTTCAAAAAGGGGAAAAAAAGAAAGCACATCTTTGGTAGCACACCCAGCTGCATCCTTCTGAGGATTAAACTTTGCCGAAGTGCATTAGGAATAAAAGGCAACTAATTTGTTTGCTTTTGAACCTATTGGCTGTAGAATATTACCATCTGTGATGTGACCCATCTTCTGAGGCTGCAGTTTGTTACCGTTAAGTTGAAGAACGCTGCTTTTGTCTGCAGTAACAGGAGATGCTTTGGGTGCTGGTTCTGGCTGCCGACGGCCGTGGTGACACAGCGCGGGGAGGAAACCCCCCTGTAAAGAGCCGGGAGGAGGCAGGGGAGGGATGCGCTGGGCAGGCCGTGGGACGCGCTGGGGGCAGGCCCCCTCCTGCGGGCTTGCCTCAAGCTGGGATAGTTGTGGGCTTCCCTGGTGACTTTCCTGAACGTGCTTTTGATAGACGGGTTCTTGAATAGTTGTTCTTCTTAGACCTGAAAATCCTTTACCTTACAGGACGGGAAAGTTGTCTCAGTGGTTATCCAATGCTAAAATGTCGTCACATGTAAAATGGGAGAGCACAGCTGCATTTCAGACCTCATAGGAGCCGTGTTTCTTCATGAAGGTGCTGCAGGAAATAATTTTATGGCAGTGCATGTTTTTTAGGTACGTCAGCCACAGTCCTATTTAGTTGTTTGTTTGTTTATTTGAGAAGGAATCGTAGAATTGTTTAAGGTGGAAAAGACCTTGAAGATCATCAAATCCAACCATTAGCCTAGTGCTCCTAGGTCCACTGCTGAAACATTATTTCAAATTATTTATTCTTCCAGAGCTCAACACTTTGCAAGTTGAGGAGCCACAGCTGTTCTGTTTGCACAGGCTTCGTCATCTCTGGTGCAGTGGGTTGTGCTCTGTTTGAGGCTGTGGCATTTAAATAAAGAGCATGCACGTGCTGAGCAGTGGCAGTAGTAAAAATCCTAGTGCTGGCAAACGTGGCTGTGTTAGAGATGGGAAAGAGGAGGACTCTGTGGTGTTCCAGGCTTGTCTGTGGGCACTGGAGGCCACATGTGCACGTGTGAGGGGTGCCAAGCACCTCGGGCAGCTGCAGGTAGCAGCGGTGAGCGTTCAGGTGGAAACTGGCTGCTCTTGAGGGAGGTTGCGTTTTCCCCTTATTTTATATGAGAAAAGAGTGTGTGGGGGTCACCGGTCACCGACGAAACGTGACCAAAACGTTGGGTTGCCTGACGCTGCGTCTCAAGCCCTGACAAGCGTGCGGTTACCTCTTGGTGGGGTCGTGCTCTGCTGGGTGGGCGGTGAGCGGCTGTGGAGAGCAGACGGATGCCTGGTAAGGAGGGACAGAAGGAATGTGGCAACGTTTTCTCCTAAACTCTTTGGTGTCAGGAGCCTCCATCACAGCTGTGCGAGACAGTGCTTGAAGCACGCAGGCTTGAAAATGGTCACCTACCCTCTCTGAGTAAGGGGCAAAGCGTTTTGTTCCTCCCTGTGTTTTGCCTGATGTTTTGAGAGGCGTTATACCACATTTGCGAAATGTAATATATTTGATTTGGACACCAGAAAGATAGTTCTTGGATTCTGCAGAGCGTGGTGAGGCTCAGCTGGCTGCTGCTCCTGGCTCGTGTGGGGCAGGCAATTCCCAGCGCTGCGTGCGAGCGAGGGCGAGAGGGAGGACGGAATGGAGGAGAAGCTCCATCTGGTTTTGTTCTGCATTCTTCTCAGAGGAAAAACTGATAGTGTCCAAGGTAGCTAACTGCACATTGTCTTCTGGATGCTTCTAGGCAACAGCTGTTCCAGTTGGTCTTGGATACTCCACTGATTTCATCTCCGGTGGCCTGTAGCAGGCGTTCAGCTGGCAAAAGCCACGTTTGGAGTCCTGTTTCTCAGCCAGTTGTAGAAGAAAAGGTGCCATTGATTGACAGTTTCTTGAAAAAGGAAGAAGTTTGCACCTTGACAAAGGCAGACAGCCTGTCGGGAACAGGACAGAAGATTTTCAAAACGGAGGAAGACTGTAACCTTTACGGCAGTTCTGCACAGGCTGATGGTGAAGACAATGAAGTGGGATCGCAAAAGAGTCCCGAGTGCACGAGAAGCCACGAGAAGCCCTCTACGTCGATGGTAAAAGCCGTCAAGAGAGGTGAGATGCTGCGGTTTTGTTTTTGTGCTGTTCTCTTCCCCAGGTCCGTGGCTGTGGCTGGCTGCGTGTGTCAGAGCACCTTCAGCACGGGGCGTTCCTCTCGGGTCTCCGCGTTGCTCTGATCTGCGCTGGCCTGTGCGGGCACTTCCCGTCGGAGCGGCTTGTGCTGCCTTGGGATTGCTGCTGGCGTGGGCCAGCCCTGCTGCCGCAGAGTCCTGATGAGAGATGTGGGCTGAGGCCAAGTCATTAAATGGAGTTCAGCGCTTACAGATTCCTTTGCTTTGAGTAACAGTTCTAAAGAACAATAGTTGTGTAACAGACTTAGTGACAAATGAAGTGATTTTCTCTTCCCCTTGCTGTCCAGACAATCTTGACATCCATTCTGCTCTCATATCCTGAAGGAACTAGAAGCGAGGTGTTTTATGATGCTTTTCTTATTTGAGGGGTGCACCTGCAACCAAAATGATCATGGCTTCCGTTCTGTTAATATTCCTATTCATACACTCCAGAAGAAAGTAACATGCTTTATTCTTCTGTAGTTCTACACAGTTAAGATTGATTTATTCTGAAGCATGAAAATGCCCATTTTTACTAATCAACTGCAGTAAACCGACAGAATCGTCTGTTTTGATATGATGGCAGCAATCCTATCGACCCAATTAAAAGGCCAAATTAAGACAAAATTAAGACTCTGTAGGAGTACAAACCTGATTCTTCCTAGTTCATATTTATCTGTTCTTTTGTTTAACAATTTATTCAGCTGGAACTCTGAAGTTAATAATTCATTAGCTGGGTAAATACCTCCTAAAGATGGAATATACCCAGAAAAGTAGCTGTATGAAAGTGGCATCAGCTTAGCCAGAAGTTAGGTTTCCTAGTTTTATGCATCACTGTTGCTTGCTTTAGTAATTTAAAACTCTTATGAAATCACGAAATCACAGAATTTTACTGCTCATTTGTTTTTGAGCAATTGAAATTTTGACTAGCTTTCCGTTTTACGACCTGATTAAATCCTCGAGCGTGCATTACATTGAAACTATTTTCACAAATGCAAAGTAGCTGGTCAAACAATATAAATGAAAGACTTGAAATGAGGCAATATTGGAGTGGTTTTACTAAGTATTATTTGTTCCTGTGTGAAGAATTTAAATGTTAATTTCAAATACTGCAAAAGTGAAAAACATTAGCACCGAAATACGTTTGTGTTTATATTAGCCCCTAGGTTTCCAGGTAGTATCTGTGTTATTCTAAATTTTTATTAGAGATTTCCTTCTGTCTGACTGCAGGGAAGATGAGAGGCATTCTGATATTACATAGAGAGGGGAAATAAGTCCTGTGGAATGAAAATGAGAACTAAAAATGAAGATTCTGGATAGGCGTGCCAGGGCTTATAAAGAAAGAAATCTGGATTTCTGGATTTCCGTTTTCTTCTGTCAACAAGTAGTTTTTCCGATGAAATGTTTGCTCTTTGCAGTAATACACCTGCTAGTAAATTCCTTCTCCCTTGCTTTCAGTGGCTTGTCCGGTCTGTGAGGTTGCTATTCCAGAGCAATATATAAACAAACATCTGGACAGCTGCTTGACAAGGGAAGAGAAGAAGGACAGCCTCCGGAGGTAAGAAGCATCTTTCAGAGCTTTCATATGCACGTGGCTGCTTTTCTACTCTGATGAAATAAGGAATACTACCTGATGCATTGTAGTATAGCAGATTGTAAGTGCTTTTTTTCTTGGTTGCCTGCTGTACAGATGACTCTAAAATGACTGTGTAAATATGACAATGGTGACTTTCCTCTCTCGAGACAGTACGTGGATGGCAGCAGAAATACTTTTTGGCATTTAGTGGCAAGAAAGCACTGGACTATGTTGTGAAGAATTCAGTGTGGAGTAAAACTTAGTCTGTGCGTTATTCTCGTCACACTTCTGCTCACGAGCGTTAGACCTCGGTTCAGATAATACTGCCAGTGTTCACCTGGTGGATCCATTGCTTCCCTCAATTCAGATGGGCCAGAAGGCCGTTGCTTCACTAGCTGTCGGGTTAAAAATTAAAAATTGCACCTTACTCTGCTCCCTGTGGTTCTTTTCAAGTTGCCCCAGTCAAGGTTGTTTCTTTAAGATCTGTTTGGGTACGATTAATGCTTCCCTGTCACTTCATGCCTGCCCCCTAGAATTTGTCACAGTCGCCACGTTCACGTTCTTGAGCATGGGAAAAAAACCCCTAAAAGGCCCCCCTAGAATTTGTCACGGTCGCCACGTTCACATTCTTGAGCATGGGAAAAAAACCCCTAAAAGGTTCAGATTCAGAGCCAAGATTAATGTTTTCCTGTACCTGTCTGCTCACAAAGCTGTTGTCACTCTTCCAGGCCGTGCTGCTGGCGAGCTGTAATACATACACAGATCTAATTATCCAATTAAATTTGTTATTTTTCCCAAAGAATCTGTGCTTTGGTACGTCTTTGTTTTTCCAGCTACAGTGGCTATATGAGTGTAATGACAATTTTGCGTAAGCCTTTCTTTCTTTTCTTGCATACTTTGAAATTTATTTTCAACACGGTAAGTTGGAGGTGCTGAGTACAATTTTCAGATAATTCTCTTGCTGTCACAACAGAAAGCTCTTCACTTCTCTGTAATTCAGATTAGTGCAGCTGAACTTTATTCTGGTGCAGGAAGAAAAGTGTCCAACTAAATACTGTTCTTCAACTTAAATAATTTATTAGTTACAGAGGAAGGTGAGCGAGGCAGTAGATGAATTTTGGTACCTTTGGCTAGTTTGAGTGTATCTCACTAGGAGGTGTAGGGAAGAAAAATTGTGCAGAAGGAAACTGTTCTGCTAATTTTAGATGATAAAAGTTGCAGTACGACTTCAATTTTCTGTGGCAGATTCCTGTAATTAAGATTTATTTTTTTTCCTAGCTATGCCAGCAACGTTGAGTTCTGATATAAAGCAGTGTGAAGGAGCAGATTTTATTTTTATTTGTTATTTACCTGAGAGCACTATTAATTCTCTTTAATGTCACTTGCTGTATTACCAAACTACCCTCCGTTAGATGGGAACTACAGCTTTAGAGCTACCTGACCATTTTTCTCGAAGTAATTTTCCCAGAAAGCTGAAAAATCTCCTAAATCGAGATTTGCTGTGCGGTTTTAATGCTTTTAAAACGTCTCTAACTGATTCAGACAATACATGGCCGCTACTTGGGTGGAAAACCTGGGATTCAGCAACCTGAATGTGCTTTCTGCCCATTTGAAATATTCTTTGTGGCAGCTGGAAAAGGCATTCTGGCTTCCTAGAGCTGTGGCATCTGTGATCCGCTGTGTAACTGGTCACGTGTCTGTCACGGCTGAAGCGATGATTTCAGGTATTTCTTACCCCGAGTGGGTGAAATACCCTGTAAAAATGTAAGTCAGAATTTTGATTTATTTTTTTTTGCTGATATATTAATTAAAAAAAGGTCGTTCCCTTTTCCTTTTTCCAGTTCTGCTCACAAAAGGAAGCCCATGTCTAAAGTTGTTTACAACTTGCTCTCTGATCGGGATTTGAGGAAGAAGCTGAAGGAACACGGTCTGTCCACCCGCGGGACCCGGCAGCAGCTCACCAAGAGACACCAAGAGTTTGTGCACATGTATAATGCTCAGTGTGATTCTCTAAATCCCAAATCAGGTAACTTGGAACTGCTGAGAAAGTTGTTACCATCACAAACTCTTTGTGTGCATTTATCCTGCCCGTGCTGCTCAGGGTAGGAATAAGGCTGGTTTGAATATTTGGGAAAACTGGAGCCGAAAGAATTTATCTCACGCACGTCAAGATTAATGCAGAAAAAGGAAATTTAATGAAAACCAGAAGTGTGTCACTGTACTCTGGAAGTATCCATCAAGGATGTAATTTTGCATTGAAATTCTTTGATACTTCCTGGTTTACTAACTCTGTTCTAAAGAATGTTCCATGTTTTTATTGACTTTGCATTTTGAGTGCCTCTGAATTAGACTCCAGGGCTTGCAGTCAAAAAATTGGAAATGCCTGAAGTTCTTAGTAAGTGACTGGAATACTAATTTGTCTTTTATTCCAAACGTGTTTTCTTCGTCCTATACACTGAGACTTTCAGATTTTAATGTAATTTAATTTAATTTTAAAATTAGGTTTCTTTTTGGAGATGGTAGGTAAAGGTAGAATGAATTACTAAGAAGGTGTGAATGTTTTGCTGAAGTTGCTATCAGTTTAAGTGTTTGGCAGGAATTTTATACTATTAAGACTCCCACTATACATGGCATGAAACAGCTGTATGGGATAAGGAGGATGCGTTTTAGCCTCTGCTGTGAGTGCGATATAAAATTCCTTTAGACAGCACGTGTGCTCGCGCTTAATGCTTGGAAAACGCCAGGGCTGGAACGGGGAGGATGAGGTTTGTGCTGCCAGGTTTTGTCGGCAGTGTGGCCGCTTTTTAAATTTTGGATAGCACCGTGCGAGCCAGAGGGATAATTGCCCCAGCTCGTCGTGTTACGCTATTTTATGCAAGATAAAAACCCGCGTCTTTTACAAAGGCGAGTCCCCTGGTGTCACTCGGTTCCGTTCCGCGAGTGGTGCAGGTAACAGCTGGGGCGTGTGGGTGAGAGCGAGGTGTCAGGCTTACGGTTGTGTTGCTAATTATTTGATGAGAAGCTTTGCAGCAAAGGGCCCTCCTGAAGGGATTCCTGACAAGAGCGTGTTCTGGCGTGGCTCTCCTGGGAGTGGCGTGGCCATTCGTGTCCCGGAACGGCTCCCGGGGCTGGGGGTCACGGGCTGTGGCCATTCGTGTCCCGGAACGGCTCCCGGGTCTGGGGTTCACGGTCTGCGCTGGTGCAGGGGGTGCGGCGTGGGGCAGCCGGCTCGCTCGCGCTCCACGGGTGGAGAGATGAGAAATACTGTTCCTTGCCCTCCGTTTGATCACTAGTTTTCATGTTTTCAGAGAGGCTGAAGCACAAGTTCACCATTTCTTCCAGCAGTTGTAAATGATTCTGAATATTTTTGCGTGTATTGAAGGAAACTCTTTGGAGCAGATGAATTTTTGGTGGTGCCGGCAGTGGGACTGTGAATAATTTGGGGCTGAGGGTGAGAAGTACCCTTTGAGAAGGCCGCCAAATTTAAACGCAGTAAAACCCGCTTAATTCATCAGTTGTCATGTAACAAATTTTACAGTACAGGGTAGTATTTATTTAAGTCAGTGTTAAAAGGTTGTATCTTAACTCCCCGCCCATAGGGTTTTGTATGTGATCGGACCATTGGAAATGCTGAACACCCATGAATTTTACTGTGGCGTTTTAAAAATTATGGTTTTGGTGTTCAGCTCCTGTATTAAACATGCAGAACCACCAGATGCAGTGCTTTTGGAAAAATAAAGTCAGTCACTGAGGACTATAAATACGAATTTAGCAGCCAAACTTTAGACTCCTTCTTTCTGAAATCTTGGTTTCAGTTGCCAGCTCTTGGCTTGGATTGTGGGAGCAGGTGTATGAGAAAAGCGAGTTTGCAACCAGCACTAGTTGGTTTTTCATTTTGCTCCTTTAACCATTGTAAGAACCTGACTAAGAAGATCAGGAGCCCGAGTGATTTAGGTGCCAAGCGTCACTGCTTATTTTGTGCCTAAGCACTTCCAAAAATAAACATAAATCCTTTGGGAAAGTGTTTTCGAGGAGTTCTGAAAGTCTCTGGGATGAGAACCAGTGCAGAGTTAAGATTGTGTTTGACTTCAGCAGCGACAGAAGTTGAGGAAGTTTTGCTGTTTCAGCCTGCGAGAGCAGCACGGGTGTGAGAATTTCAGCCCCACCCCGATGGGTGTTAATCCTGGAGATTTAAGTGCTCGCTCTGAGAGCCCCTGGCCGGGCTCCCCAGCAGCAGGAGTAGCTGCAGGGCTGCTGGAGGTGGCGGAGGCACGCTGCGGTCCCGCTGCGGGCTCAGTACCTATTTATAACGGGTGAATTATTAAACTCACACTTAAGATGCAGACGTACATTTTCAGTGGTTGCAGTGACCCCAAGGTCACTGTGCAACACCGACAGCGGAGCTGCTCAGGAAGCAGAGGTGCCCAGTTCCTGGGTTTTGCTTAAACCAGTTTGAAGCAGGTTTTTATTCCTTCACGGCTTAATAAGCTTTTGTGCACTGGCTCCTTTAGTGTCTAGTGCACATGTTTGTTTTAATAACTAGCTGGAGCTACCTGGCAGCTCTGTGAAACCCCGTCAGTGTAGAAACAGACCTGTAAAAGTAAACGTACAGGGTCCTGCATAGCTGTAGTTTAGTTAAAATGTTAACAAATGCCGTTTGTCTGTTTATATGCCTTAGAGTAGGCTGTAATTCATCTTTGGGCTGTGGGTTTTGGAAATAAACCTGCACTGTACAGTTTCTTGTTGCCTCGGAAGGTAGTTCTTGGAGGCAAAAGAAAAAGACAGCCAGGTTGCCGCTGTAAAACGCTGCTGGCCGGATTTGCCTGGGGTTGGATCCGAGTTTTCACTGCTGCAGAGCTACTGCCAATTCATATCTTTGTGATTTAAATTCACGGTGCTTTCTTTCAGGACTGTTGCATCTTTTTATTTTACAGCTCCTCTTTCAGTGATCCCTTTCTTGTATTTTCAAACAGTTGCAGAGATCGTTAAAGAGCTGGAGAAGAATGAGAAGATTCGGGTTCAGCTTGAATTTAATAGAACTGGTGAAAATGTAAGCAAATGGTTCTTAGGGTGGGATGGCTGGAAGAACTTGCAGAGTGGGTTCTGAACGTGTTTGCCTGCCCCTTTATTTTAGTTACCAGGTTGCATGTTGGATTTCACATATACCACCTTATAATCAGCGTGATTTTCTCATAGCACTCGTTTGTCACGGGTGGTGTACTGTTGGTGTTTTTATGCCCAAGCCATTTAAGCAGGAGCATTTTTTTGAACTGTCATAAAAATGTTTGAGAAATGTTCCCCTTGGTCATACTGGAGGATTTTGACCCTCCATGGCAGCATGGGGAATGTTTTCTTTCCTAGAATTCTCTAGGATTTAGCGAGAAAATTCCTTGCTTCCGTATCAGCGACAGCGCCTGTTCTTTTCCCATGACATATGATACTTTTGTGACTTTTGGAGTATGTTTGTTGCACAGTATTAGGAAATATTTTATAGTCCACACATGCTGGGTGTCGTATGGGGCAGCTTGGCTTAGTCCTCCTGGCTTTGTGAAAGCAAAGCGAGACAGCGTGTGTAGGTACTTCGAATCTATGGTGCTGACTGTGGATGAGATGGTGGTAGCTGGTGGGGCAAAACCAGAAAGCACGTCCTCCTTCCACTTTTCAGTCTCTAGTTTTAAAGTGTGCAGCTTTAGCATCTTTTTGTTTCTGTAAATAAACATTTGTGTGATGTCCGTAGAGCCTGACCTTCACAAAGAACCAGACAGAGGAAGAAATAGATGAGATCCACACTGATTATCGTAAGTAACACAGAAACTTCAGAGTACTTTAAAATTCACCTTCTTTTACTTCATACAAAATATGCGCACAAAAATAAGGCTTTTCATGGGCATGTGCTTTCCCTGCCACCTCGTTTAATAAATCAAAGCTGGAAGTTCTCTGTTTGGGCTGAAACTTCCTCTTTGAAACTCTCTGATCTCAGAGGTTCATGTAAATTGGTTGGTTAGTTGGCCGGTTCTGTACGTCGTTAAAACTTGGACTTGCAGCAAATTAATCTATGTGTATTAAGTCACTCACTGATGGTAAATAAGAAAAGAAGGTAATGAGCTGCTTTTTTTGTTTCAATCAGTGAGTGACTTAATATACGTAGACTTAACACGTGTACAGGTAGAAAACACACTGGTGTTTGCGGTTCAGGATATTCCCTCCTCCCCTACACACTTAGTGACTGGACAGTGGCTTTATTTAAAATGTGCCTGTATTTTGCGTGGTGGTTGATCTTCCCAAGTCCTTCAACTCATCCTGTAGCAGATAAGTGTGTCTAAAATTACTCCTTCTATACCTTGTTTTTCTAGGTTTGTTGTCTAGTGCAGAGTGACGTTAACTGACGAGCAATGTAGCCACAGTAGTTCACATTTAATATGTTATTTCTAAATACTCACAGCTGCATGTTGCCTCAACCATGTGGGTTTTTACACTCGTACAGTTGTCGAAGTGGCCCTTGCTGTTGGAGTTTCATTTTTCACCCCGAGTCCCCTCTGCACAGGAGGCCAGTGCCTGTGCTGGTTATTGAACCTGCTTCTGCCCTGGCAGACCAACAGCAGTTGTTCTAGGAAGTGGAACTGGAATAAACGTCTGAGGGAAAGAAGAGAAGAGACAGCAAAATAAGAAAAATATCACAGGGAGAGCTATAGTTCAATAATGCAATTTTGTTTGGGGTTTTTTTTTGTGGGAGGGCAGGGTGGGGAAAATAAAAGAACCAAAACTTTTTTCCCCAAGAACTGATCCCAGGTTAACTTGACCCTGGAAAGCACAGTATTTTAAACGTTCTCCTTGCTCTGTGCCTAGGCTTGAGAACTGTTTTCTCGCTCCCTGGAACCATCTCCCCATCCCTACGGTTAGTTTAGAAGCGAAGGTTCCTGGGAGAGTTAAAGATTGCAGGACTTGCCTCCTGGTGCACTAATTTAGTACAGAAACGGCCAATGTAAACCAATTTATACAGATGATTTCCTTCCCCTTGTTTGTGTTTGTACATCAGCTTTTAAATAGCATTACGTTGTGCTTCGCTCCCTCGTGCTGGTTTATTATTCACGATTTCTTTCCTGTGTTTTCCCACCCATTTCGCTTCACCTGCTCTCGTCGTGCCCCCTCAAACCTGGGAGCTGGCCGTGTGGTGTTAAAGCGATATTTTGTGACCATTAAACTCTGCTTTTAGCCACGGAGGAGCAAAGCGATGAAGGGACAACTTGTTCTGATTATACTTCAGGGTGTAGTTAAGTCTGCAATATGGTCGTATTTCCTGTGTTTCCTTGCGTTGCTCGAGGCATATAAATTATTCCATAATGCAGCTAGATTTAGCCTTGTTGATTTTAGTTGGGTTTCTGTGAAGGCTAAATAAGGGCCTAAATCTTTAGCAAATTTTTCCCTTGCTTTTTGTTGCTGTTCCTGAGAATATTTTTTTTATGTGTACATGCACTGTTTGTGGTTTTTTTAATCTTGCGCATTCTCCTCTAATTCCAAATAACTGGTTAATAATTGTTCTCTTGCCGTGCAGAAATCTCTAGTGATAAAATTAGAAAAAACCCCACAACCCTAAACAAAAGGCAAAATATTTTAAAAAGTATTAATCCCAAATTGGGTATTTTTTCCCTCCAGGGCTTTAGCAGCTCTGTAAAGAACAAATCCAGATCTTGGTGACTGCGAGAGACAGTATTTTCTTTGTCTGTTGCACACATTTTAGAACAAGAAGATACTATTTTTTCCAAACCTAGATATCTTATGGAGTTTATATTATTAAAAAGATCTAGTTTCAAAATTATCAAGTGAATAAATTACACCAAACGACTTAATTTAATGTTTAAAAGTCTAAGGAAAAAAAAGGGAGAAGAGAGAAGACAGAAAAATATTTTAAGGGGAATATATGGTTTTAAAATTAATAAAAAATGAAGACCAAAGAGGTAAATGTTAACTAGCGCCAGCATATTATTTCTCATAAGAGCAATAGGGAAGAAATCATAAGCATGAAAAAAGAATTGTACATTAAAAGTAGAGGGCAGTTGGAAATTAAAAGACCTTTTATCAAATGCAATTTTTCCAGTGTAGCACGGATGCACTTTAAAAATATTTATTATACAATGAAGGGATTTTTTTTGCTTTTAATTTACAGCGTTTGCAACCTTGGTCCCTAATTCACAGCTGAATTAATGAATTCATTAACTCTGGCGTAAGTTCTGAATCGAAAACCCCAGCGTGCTTTCTGTTCTGTATTTCCACATGCAATGTGCAGCACAGCAGCGCTCTGTCACCGCCTGCTTCAAAAGCAAGTCCAGTCAGCTGCATTACACACACTGCTGGTATTTTTTGTGTGTGAAGTGTTTTTTTTGAAATAGCAATTAATATTTTGGCTTGATGAACCTGAGGATGGTTTGTATCCCAGCTGGAAGCTCTGCTTGAGCAACCACCAGCACTGGTGCCTGGAAGGTCCAGTTCAATACTCGGTCCCTGCAGTAGCTCCCGTCTGCTCCTCGGGAGCTCAACACCCTCACCCTGGTGTCACCCTCATCTTGCTTTTTTTTTATGGTGAGGCCTCTATTTAAAGAGTTAAAAAAAATGTACAGGAAAAGAAATACAGCTGGGAGGAAAAGAAGGTATTCTGTTGCTTTTTCTGCTTAAAATTCTTTTAATTTGTGTGTTACTCAGAGGCTTATTGATTTATGTCTTGTGTTTTAAAGATTTGTAATTATATCTGCGGCTGTTTTGGTATTGAAATGCCCGTAGCTTTATGAAATGTGCGTGGTATGTGCTTTGAGCACAGCGGTGCCTTACAGCGCGGCCGACTAGGGGCTTGTTCTGCCAGGACATTTCTTTTTTTCACTTGAAAAGCTTTGTAGTCACACTATAAACCAAACCAACAGAAAACAGTAATACTGGAAAAAGTGAAGTGCCAAAGGAATTACGTAATGAAGGCACAGCGGTTCAAACACGAGCATCTGGGGCGAGAACTTGCTTTTTGTTGATGAGTTGTTGACCTTATGCGGCGTTTTCAGCTGCGCAGGGAGCGGGAGTCAGTTCTAAATCTCTTTTCTTCTGTGGGCCAGGGCTTGGTGTGATTCTACCCCGGCTTCCCCTCCTGTCACTGCAGCAGGGCACGTGTCCCAGTTTGGCTCTCCCCTTCACCCGGCAGAGGAGGAAGAGGGTGCTTCAGGTGGTCAAAAAAACCGTGCAGACGTGGCACTTGGGGACAGTGGTCATGGGGGTGTTGGGTTGATGGTTGGACTCAGAGGTCTTTTCCAACCTTAATGATTCCATGACTCGAAAAAAGAAAACAAAAGCAAACAAACAAGAGAAGTGTCGAGGGAGTTCTTAACCTCAGCTGTGCTCCGAGTTGGTTTCCAAGCCCGGCTCCCCAGGACGTTCATCACTCGGATGCTGCTCTCGGTGCTGGGGTGGGTGTGTTTCACTAGAGGTTGGTGCGTTCTGCAGGGAAACGACGTGTTTCCTTCGCGCCCAGCGAGGGTTGGGTGACCCACACCGTCTGGCTGAGGAGGCTGGGGATTTTCCCAGCCTCCGACCCAAGAATCCAGGTATCTGGATTAAAACCCAGCGTTGCTTTGACTGAATACCAGAGCACTGCTTAAAACATATGAAGTGATTGTGAGTGCACGGAGTATGCCGAAGAGCAGTTAACGGTGATTTAGAGCATCTGAATCAAACAGCACGATAAGCACCACACAAAAACTTTTGACATTGCGTTACTGCAGAAATGAGGAGAAACTCAAAGCAACTTTAAAGCAATTCTCAGAGTAGTTGTGGGGTTTGACACTTTCTCCCTCCCGAAGTGCTTCTTGCAGGACCGCATGACGGGGAGAATTGTCCAGACGCTCCTTGAGCTCTGGCAGGCTTGGTACCAGGCCTCCAAGGTGAAATGTTGTCACAGTGGTGACTGCAATACTTAACAAGTTTAGAGAAAAAGTAAAAAGGCAGATCATATAAAGAAGAAACAGATGTATTTCTGTGTAAAAAAAAAGTCAAGTTTTTTTTTCTGTGCAAGTGTTCTTGATGACTGGGTAACTTTGTGAAAGCATGGACAGGATTTGGATCATTACCAGATTATGGAATGTATTGCAGTGATGAGTTGGTTTTCATTTGCTCTCACAAAAGTGTTTTTAATTCAGTATTTTGCCTTTTTTTTCTGTTCATGTCTCTCTTGCTTTTTACGGCATGCCTTAAGAGCCCTGTGGCAACGCTCAGTAATGCACGCTTACATTTCAGGAAGCAAACACAGGAGTGAATTTCAATTTTTGGTGGATCAAGTAAATACTCGGTGGAAGAAAAGTGGTAAGAGGGAAACAGAAGGTCTTCAAAACAAGGAAGGAATCACTGTCAAGGAATTACCAGCGGCCACAGGTTAGTAATGTCTAATATAGTCCCCCTCTTCGATCCACACTAATAAAGGGGGTTCCCAGAGAAATGTTCTTTCCCCTCATTGTTCTACAGTTCCTAAGGGGGAAAAGCTCATAAAAAGTCAGACTCATTTAATAAGATTGGCTGCCATTGATTTTGGTGTGATACATGAGCACAACCCATAATCAATTTTTGTGTGATTTTTAGGGGGTTATGTATGGATGTGCTTTATTAGGTGCACATTTTCATTAGCTGGCTGAAATGGCGTCCCAGGTTCCAGGCCAAATGTACTGAAGGTGCTGAGAGGGCACGTGACAGTCTGTATCTTTGAAATGAAGGTGATCGTGGGCATTGCTGGCTGGGGTTCAGCTCTTCTGTGTCATGAATATGATCGCGAGTTGGTGACTGGGAACTGCAGAGGGATTTGTGTGGATAAGAACAACTATTTGTTTGTCCTAGGGCTGAAGCAGTAAAATCCCTCGGCTTCTTCGAGGCTGTTTATACAGTTTGTTGCCGCTCGTTTTTTAACGCGCTTGGTTTTGTGTTTATGCACCTCAACACAGTGAAAAGTGGGAACGCACAACTGCAGTTACTCAGTTTATGATTTAGGAATAACGTCTGGCTCGTGTTTGCTGTGCTCGCTACCTCAGCCTCAGAGAAATACCGGCGGGTGCTGTAACGCCTTCCGTGCAGCCTTCTTCATCTCCTTGGGGTTATGTTCCTGGCTGCTTGGGCAGTGCGCATGTGTCTTTGAATGTGTAGTTTAGAAGAGCCTTCCTCAACCTCATATAACTTGTGGAGTTGTAATGTATCCGAGATACTGAATTTTGGAGAGCGTTCCGATGACCAGAGCTGGGCGTGCTGTTGTCCGCGTCCTTGGGAAAACAGCGATTTGGTTTGCACCGACTCTTACAAACCTCTGCTCTCCCGAGTGGAGCTGAACCAATCTTGGGTTGGCTCCTGGGCTGGCTCCTCTAGCAGAGCTCTCAGGAATAAAAATAAATGAAAATACCAATATAATAGTGTGAATTTTATCCTTACGTTTCATGCAGACCTTGGTGCAATGCATAATCTTTTCTATAGGAAGGGTAAAAATTAAGGAATCTCCAGGATAAAGTTTATCTTGTTTGACATAGTTTACAGCCATGTTCCTCTCCTCTAGCAGAGACGGGAGCAATGCGTTATTAGATAATGGGCTCAGAGACTTTAAAACTCTAATTTCTAGCTCTGCGCAGGGAGGGATCGGCTGCTGTGAATTACTGGCTTTCTCTCTTCCGCGTAAACCTTTTCTTTGCGCGCTGCACCTCGGGCTTTGAGAAGCTGAAGTAAAGCCATACAGTTTTTCCAGGAGAGCGCTCAGGTAGAAAATCACTTGTCAGGTGTATCATCTCGTATCCTGTTGGCTTCAGTACACGATCCCACCTCGACTGCTCCTGCCAAACCTGCAGAATTCTCATTGCACTCTTTGTGCGCGGAGCTTTCAGTGATCTTTGAAATGCCCGTTTCTAGTTGTGTGCCAGACATCTGCACCTGGTTAGCCCTTCGTAAGCCGTTTAAAATACAAAACAAAGAGATGATCTATGGCTGAAGGAACAGATGCCTAAAGCCTGTTTCCTCAGTGTTCCTTATTAACAGCAATTACCTTTCTCTTAAACTAGGACTGATATGTGAAAGGAAGAAAACCAGCAGCGCTCTGATGACTTGCGCTTTGAGAGGGTAACTGCGGAGAGGAGCAAAGGCTTTGTATGCATTGCTTCCCCACTTTAGTCAGAGTCTTACGGAAGTGCTGGAATTAAAAGAATTAAAACATACTTTTCGTTGCTTGGGGTTTTCTTTCAGTTTTTTAGGTGTTTTTTTTAAATAACCAACCCTTCGTATCTCCCATTGGCCTCTACTGTAACATTGGCGGGTGTAACTTAAACCTCTCTGAAAATCTCACTCTATTTTTCATGGTGCATTGATCGTCCGTTCCAGATTTACAGCATCTTGAACTTACAACGTTCCATTTCCAGTCTTTATGTTGTATAACTTTTTAAACACAGGGGTTTGCTTTGCCTCAGGGGAAGCACCGTAAGAATTTGATGAATACCTCTTCTGGGCTGCATTGTTGCACGGGGCCTTCGCTATTTTTAAGCTGTTGATCTCAGAGTTATGTTTCATTAGTTGGACCCCTGGCTCACTGTAATCTGCCCGTTGTTTTCAGCAGGCAAAAGTATGTTCCTGGTACTTACTCATGCGTTTTAGTGGAAGGGAAAGGGCAAGCTGTAGCTGAATCTGAAGATTGTATAGCTCCTCTGCACTCTTAATTACAGTTCTGTGTGGCCATTTCTGTCAAAGTCATTTCTGGAGGGGCAGGAAAGTCAAAAGTGCTTTGAGCAGGAGCAAAGCTCGGCTCACGCGGGTGGACAGAACGCTTCTGGGAATGGCCAGAATAAGGGTTATTAATGGCTTGAGTCTCAATATGGCTTTAATATCTCATGCAACTTTCTAGTTAAATAACTCATCTGAAAATATCTGTGGGTAGTTTCTCTTTTCATACCATACTTTCTAATCTCTAGTTGTGTTCTCTTTGGAGAGGTGGAAGTTATCTTTTCTGAGAACTGTTCATCACTTGACACAAAAACAGTGGAATAGTTTTGTGTCTGATATGGGTTGTCTAGAACTTATTGTTCCTATGAAAAGTGGAAATGTCAAGTATCTAGAGTGACACTGTTTTTCTTAAATGCATAAGGAGATAAACCCTAGTGCTTTTCCTACTGAAAAAATTAACTTAGCCCATTAACTTGATCCGTAAAACTTCAAAGCTCTCAAGCTGTCTCGCACAGTGGGTGAAGCGAGTTGGTAGCAAGAAGCATCAAAGAGCGCTGTCTCATTAAGTGTTTGCTAGTTTATAAAATAGTTTCATCTTATGAAATGTGACAAATATCCTTACTCTTTCTGTCTCTCCTTGTTTTTGTTTGAAACTCAACAATAAAACTTTTCTGTTTAGGTCTCTAGTTCTTAGAGGGTGGGGTTGGTTGGTTGGGATTTTTTTACTATGCGGGAGAAAAAATGAAACCTTTGAAATTGAGGGGTTTGGGAAACAGGTAAGTGGGAATGAGGTGTTGGTATTGAAGTACTTATAACTTACTTTTATCTTAATCTATCTCCAGGCTCCCAGAAATTTAAACAGTAGTATTTTGCTTTGACCTTCTTGCTGAGCTCTGCCTTTCTTTTTGGCAGAAGCCAGGGAAGAGCATCACACAGCTGTTGCCCCTGGAGAAGCCCGGGTGCTCCAAACGGAAACTCCTGATGTCAGAAGAAGTGACTCTGGTTCCCTGGAGCAGGGCCAGAGATCAGTCTCCCCTGCATTCTCCCTGTCGTCTGCATCAACAAGCAGGTGAGTGAAGAAGAGTCTGTTCTCCTTGGTTGGTACCAGATTAGACCAAATATGGGAGAGCTCTGCCAGTAGCCTTGTGCAATATAGGTACCCTCCTTCTTCAGACAGATTCCTGAACTGTAGCTACTGATTCCTCCTTCTCCACGCCTCTGGCTGGTCAGTTCCTTGAAGAACAGAGCTGAAATACGTTCAAGATTCACTTAATAGTTTTGTAATGACTTGCTAGAGGGGTGATGGTGTAAGTGTCACTTTTGATACAGAGACAGTGAGTGGAATATCTCTTGAACCAGGAGAACTTCTGGTGTTTCTCTTCCACTGCACCATCTTCTGTTTCAAGTTTTGTTTAGAGAGGTCCAAAAATCGATACAGCCTAAGTCTTCTAATAGCTCTTTGAGTATTGCTCTAAGAAATAGAGTTTAAATGACCCATTACTTCCAGTCGGTGTAGAATGCCACTGAACTTTGAAGACCTGACAGCTGTGCACTTTTCTTTCTTCATACGTTCAGTTTTACTTTCTGAAATTGCCTTATTTGGCTCCAGAAAATGAAGGATCAGGGAAGTCTTTACAAATAGTGGGAGATTTTGTGCTTTTGGTAGTTCACTGATAATTTTACTGGAAGGAGACTCACCTGTTATTGATGATAAGAATTATCTAGTTTTTGAAAGTAGTGTTTTTGGTAAGATATTTCCTTATGGGATCATTATTTACTGTGTACTACTAATCGATTGTCAAAGATGATGATGCCGAATACTTAAACATCCTATTGCAATATTGGTTGCTGTGTAGCTCCAGTTTCTGGAGGAAAAGTGAAAAAAAGCCATTGAAAAAAAATACAGAATAACTTTTTTTGATATGTGCCTTAAAGCAGGAGGGCTGATCTTGAAAATGATTTTGCTATCTTGGCGATAACAGAAATGAGAGGAGAAGGCCCCCTTTGCAGGTCTGCATTGCCAGGAAGAAAAAGGTTTCCTATGTTTAGAAGTGGGAGATAATCAGAGGAAGTAGCTGAAGTTCAACAGCTGAGCTAGGAGTAACATCTCTTTAATTTCCCACCCATTACACCCATCGTATGTGCCTCTTATTCTGCAAATGTTAAGAATAACATAGCACTTGGCTCCATCATTGTTTATGAAAAGAACAATTTAATTGTTGAAAAGTTTAACAGAAACAATTTTTTT
The DNA here is from genome assembly GCF_000703405.1 of Apaloderma vittatum. Classification (NCBI taxonomy): domain Eukaryota; kingdom Metazoa; phylum Chordata; class Aves; order Trogoniformes; family Trogonidae; genus Apaloderma; species Apaloderma vittatum. Next base: position 25,627 of record NW_009694929.1, read on the forward strand.
CTACATTTGTTTTTGTTCGCAGGGAGTTTTTAGACCTCAGCATGGGGATTAAAGACGTTGCTTTTTACAAAAGTAAATATGAAATGGTGAATGAAAGCCTAGGAAGCCGTAGGGAAATGGAGACCAGCTTGGGGGGTTAGAGAGCACCACATGTGAAACGTCTTTGTGTTACGGGATTGGGTTTTGCTGCCTGTTTCCATTTACTTGAACTAAATGGGAGTGTGTAGTGAACATTTGTCTGTGAACAGCAATCTGCTGGCTGGGCAGACCACTTCCATGGAGGCAGAAAGGCTCTTCGTTGCTGTTTCAAAATATCATTACATTTTGTTTGGCTTCAAGCTTGTGTTAAATACCAATAAAGAAGTTCCCCTCCTGGTGCCCTTTTCCCTCTTTCCTGTATGTGTCTTTCTGCCTGAACAGTTACTGTAAAATTGATAAACATAGCATATCATTGGATTTGCTGTTCAACGTGTAACAAACCTGTTGAGATTCCTGGTGTACTAGTTTTATCCAAGTTTCTCAGGATGTCGTGCAGGTGCTCATAGATTTTCCTTCCCTGCGACACAGGTAAAAGTTATCTCGGTGACTTCTTTGCTTCTAAAATAAGGTCCAGTGTTCCAGACTCGTGAAGAGACTTGCACATTGTAACACCTGATATTTGAGCATCTTAATTTCATGTCGTCAGAGCAGGATCCAGAGATCTCCACAGGACACGGTGAATCCCGGCAGCTGGCTGACCCTCTGGAGATGGTCTGGTCCAAGGCTGCGCAGAGCAGGTCAGCTGGAGCCGGCTGCTCGGGACCTTGTCCCGGTGGGTTTTGGTGTCTGCGGGGATGGAGGCTCCATACCCTTCGCTGGGCAACCTGCTGCAGCTTTTGACCAGCCCACAGCACAGAGGCTTTTCCTCAGGTGTTGCGGGAATTTCCTGTGTTTCAGTTTGAGCCCTGTTCTGTGGCTGACCCCGCTGGGAACACGCTCTCATCTCTGCTCCCTCCCGTCAGGTTTTGCTGCACAATAAGATTCCCTTGAGCCTTCTCTTTTGCAGGCTGAACAGCCCTGGCTCTCTTGGCCGCTCCTCTTAAATCTTAGAAAAATTAAGGGAGTTGGAGTTGGCTTTGTGTGAAGCAGCGTGCTGAGCGGGGAGCCATAAGGGCTTCACAGTGACACCACTGGTGTCTGAACTGTGCCCCGGCAGCGTGCAGGTGCCTGGTTTGGCAGCGGCACCTCGTGATTCACAGCCAGAGCCCTCCTGATTTTAGACACTGAAGCCCTTTTTAGAAATGGCCCAAGATTAAGCCCTGAACTGGAGGGAGATATCTGCCTCCTAAAAGGCTCTTGCAGCCTCGTGCAGCTCTGGGTTGTGACCGTCTTCTCGTGAAGCTGCTCCACTGGGCATCTGTACCGAAAGACAGAATGGGCCAGAGAAAACAACTCTTCGAAGGGCAGAAACCAGCCCTGTGGCTTCGTTCCAGAGACTGGTTTCACGTGCCTGGTCTTCCCAGTTTGCAGCCTGTGCTGTGACTGCTGCGTGCAGCTCGGGGCCAAGTGTCACTTTTGACGGGTGGTGGCTGGAGCTGCTTCGTGCTCGCCGTGCCTGCTGTCACAGGTGCCCTACAGCTCTGGTTGTTAGTTCAGTTCCACAAAATAAACGCTTTCAGTTTGGCTCTGAAATCCAGAATTTAAGCAAGGTGCTTCTCTTCTTCCCTATTTTATTTAATTTATTTTCTTTGATTGCAAATTAACCTTTTGGCTTGAAGGACCTTGGAAAATTTTGAATTTTAATCTTGGAGTGAGTTCTTGGGAGGTAGAGAGACCCTGTGCTGGCTCATCCAAGGCATCGTTAAATCTGTTTCACCGCCAGTTTGGTGTGTGAGTGGTGTCATGAATGATTCTCCCCATGGCCTTTGCCATCAAAGTTACTGTAATTCTTTCCCTTTTTCTGTCGGCAAGCTTGTGTATATCAGCATGAAGTCTGGCTGAAAGTGTGTCTTTAGAGACTGTAAGAAAGTTTGCTGAAGTTTATTAGCATGTGGCGGTTACTGATGATCTGAATGTGCTTTAACGAACCAAGCTGGCAGGTTTTGTTGGAAAGCGTTGTTGCTTGCGTTATGTCAGGCTCAAGGCAGAGTTGTTTATTCCTTCTTTTTATGCATCCGCTCTCTCCAAATGAAGTATTTCCACAGACTTCTTGCATCAAACACAGAATCAGTTGTACACACCAGTGAGTATGCTTCACAGATATTTGGACCTTCTTCTAAAAACGAAAAACGTGCTGCATAGCTCCCTGTGGTTTTCCCTTAAAATCAGCTCCCATGGAACAGGAGCAGAATTTCTGGAGTTTGCACAGAATTGTTTTCTCAGAATCTCTCTGGGATTTTCTCTTTGCTTCCCTACTTTTGTGCATGTCCTGTAGTTTGTACATGTGGTGTGGTTCTATATTTATTTTTCTTTAAGCGCAGGGCAGTTTGCCTAACCTTAAAACCTGGCTCCTGCAGTGCTCCAGAGGTTCACCAGAGCGGTGGGGGTTGTTGGCGTTGTTGCCCCCCACCCCGTTACACGGGGTGTTACACTTGGCCGGTTAGCAGGTGGGCTCGAAAGTGTGCCTTGGGGTAGATTCTCATCCTTTCCACTCAAACCGCTGCTCAAAAAGAGGTGAAAATAGCAATAACAATACAGTGGGCTGCCAAGCTCCATCTGCCAAGATTGTCTCATCCTCCCGGTGCGCAGCTTAGACACTTCTCGGGTAATCAGACTCCAATTACAGCAAGATTTCGGGGATTGTAAAAAGGAGTCATCGTATCAACTGCCTGAAGGAAAGAGATGGGTTTGATCGGTCCCTGGTTACCATGGAGTTAATGTTGTTGCTAATTGCAGTGAAATAAATATAGCACAAATCCAAAAAAGAATGATTTTGAGCGTTTAAGCGGCATTGTGCTATTGTACCAAGTAATGATTTTCTGAGACTTGTGTTTTATTTCTGATAATAAGAGGATATCCTTTGACAAGGGTCAGTGTTTTTCACATTGAGATGTCAAAACTTGAAATATATTTGGAAGAACAGATATGAATACTATTTTTATGGAGAGAGCACTTCTAAGTGAAGGGCTGGTGTTATGATGGATTAAAAGAAAATGTTGAGTAGCATATAGAATAAAATAATCTTCAAGTCAGAGACTTGAAATGTTTGCTCAGTAAGAAGACGCTGCAAGTAAATTAATGATTCTAGTGTTTTCTTCTGAATTCAGAAGAGTGTCTGCCATTGTCAGTCTCGTATTGATACTGGCTACGGGAGCAGTTGGTCAGTATTAGAAATTCGTACGTTGTACAATAATCACCAGTGTACCGATACTATTCAAAAGTTGATATTTGAATTGAGAAAGTGACAATTTTACGCTTGCTGGAGGAAAGATCCAGGCCACGCATGGAGGTGATAGCATTGGCCCAGTTGTGTTCGGTCTCTTCCTAAATAGATGATCCCACCAAGAGAGGAAAATGTGCATAACAGATAAACACCAGAACAAAGCTGTGACCTCTAAAGGGTAGTTTTTCAAAGCTATGAAGTCATACATAAAGCTCTCATAGAACTTTAATGCTCCACATAAACAGTGCCATTAGGTTCTTTTACTTTCTGGGACTGGTGCCAAATTTTATGCAACTGCTTAAACAATAGGAAAATTAGAAAAGAAACTAGGTGGGACACCGATAAGCCAGCTAATGAACTATGTAGAGGAAGTATTCTATTAAAAGTATTTTATATAATGGGGAATAATATTCAGGGTTTTAAACAAATTGTTTCTCTTTAAGACTTTGCCGTAGAAGAAAACGTCAGTTCTTCAGGACTAGAGAGACTTGCAGTGGATGTTGCTGGCCTTGTCTGAGATGTTAAGGTTCTCGCTGAAGCCCAGTGACTTGATGTTGAATTGCTGGTGGAGAAAAGTGCTTTATGTGCAGCTTGTATCAATCTCTGCTGCTGGAATACGTGGAGTGACTGTAGCGTCTGCCAGGTGACATTCATGCCCCAGTAAGGGGTCTCATTTGCCAGAAGTGGGGCTTTTTGGCCCTAAGTTTAGGAGCTGTTGATCGGGATCCAAGCTCTGGATTGAGCAGGTCGCTTGTTCTTGGATTTATGGGCTTTGCTGAATTCGGGCTTTAGTTCATCAGCGGAAGAAGAGGTAGAGACAGGGAGCTGTGCTTCAGTTCGGAGTTCGCTGAATGGCAGCAGTCCTCTGAAAACCTCCCAGTAGACACCAGTTTGTCACAGAGACCTTCATCAGGATGGAACAGTTGAAAAAGCTGTGTAAGCTTTGCCCTGGCTCAGTCTGAGTTTAGAGAAAGCCTTGTGCTGGTCCCTGGGCTGGCCGTCACTGTCAAATGAGAGAAGTGTATAAAAATGTGGCAATCAGGGGAATAAGTGCATTTTTCAGTTCTTGAGTACGTTTTTGACTTAATAAATGTTGAACTGCTTTGGCTCAAGAGATGATATATATTGCAGAGGTGTTTTATCTTTCCGTTTTGGCCTCCGGTGTGGGTTTGTTGTGGAAGGATGGTGATAATTCTGTGCTATGTTGTTGATTCAACCTTTCTTCCACAAGCTGTGAGGCACGGAGAAGTCCTTTCCATCAGTGAGAGCTGATGACCTTAGATGTGTACGGAGGCAAGTGTGTGGCACGTATCCAGGCGGACATCAGTCCCTCATCTAGAGCTTTGGACATCTTTGAGCCCTGAAAACAGAGGGGATGGTACCCCGGGTCTCTCTGGAGCTTCAGCCTGGATGTCCTGACTGTTGCCGGATTCCTAAGGAAAGCGGTTAAGAGAGATCCAGCAGATCTTTTCCTTTTCTAAAGTCAGGCCCCAAAGGCACGGGCTTGAGCTGCAGAGGAGGCCGCTGAAAGCTGAGAAAGCCTGGGAAGAGTCAAGAAATGCAGTGAAACTGGAACCTGGGTAAGGTGTAGCATAGACAAGAGCCCTCCGTGGGGAGTCCTGGGGAGGGTCTGAGGCTGGCAAAGCTGCTGTCCTTCAGAGAGGAGAAGGTGAAGCCGTGCTCGGTGGTGCTGAGGTACAGGGTTTGAGAGGAGGTACCGGGAAGCCAGGGGAGACTTTGTGGTAAACAGTGAAACTCCCTTTACAGCCCCCCCCAGCAGGGAGCTCGTACTGGCCGGTCAGGGTGGCAGCAGGATTGCAAGGTGGAGAAAGCCCTTTTCCCTCACTGCTTGTGACTGGGCATTCACCTTCCACTGACTTTGGTAAAACGAGATGGGCTGTAGCTCATTTCTCTTGCTGGCATTGAGGAAAAAAACCCGCACAATGCACATGCCAGAGCTGAGTACATAACGAACAGCAAGATGGGCCGATTAAGGGACACTGGCTGTTCACTGTGAAGCCAAGAAGGAACTTAATAGGCCTTAAAATAAACAAATTCAAAGAGGCGTTTGCTCCTTTCATTTTTAGAACATGACATGTTATTCACACTTACGTCAGCTTTTTTCTCTGTATTTTAAGGTAGTGTGTTTATCTGAAAAAAAAAAAAGTGGAAGTCAAATCCAAATGATGGTCAAGAAAGGAATGGTTTGCCCTTGGCTGGTTACTTGTAAGTGCTCAGAAGAAAGTAATCCTGCAGAACGTGAGGCAGAGCTGGGGGACTGACCAGGTCGCTGGAGTGGCTCTTTCCTTCACTTGGGGACATGAGTAAGTCCAGGAAAGAAATACCCTTTGCACGCTGGCTCCTTGTCTGTGCGGGCAGCCCGTCACACCTGGAGCAGTTGAGTTTCAGAACTTCAGTGGTTTTTGCTATAAAAAATTACTCATCTGGACCTGATACGTAAAATCTTAGCCTTTATTAAAGAAAAGGACAGAAAACCTCTTGTGGAAAGCTGTCTTGGATTTCAAATGTGAATAAATTCTGAAGCTGTGTTTTTTTGTTGGTCTGGCCTCAGTATAGGTAGGTGTCTATGGGATATGGAAAAGGTAGAAAACACTGAATAAATGAACAAAACTGTTATAAATTCTGCGATCTCTCTGGGCCACCTATGCTGAATGTATAGAAACAACAGACATAATGAGGTAGCTATGTTTTTTTAAAATTTATTTCAGTTTAAAGGGTAGTCATTCAATAGTAAGAAATGCTTTGGAGTTTTCTGCAGGGGAAAAGAAGTTATTTTAGAATTTGAATTTGGTTGGTGGACAAAATGTCTTTTGCTTAGTTGAAAATGTTTTTCGATAATTGTTTTTCAACTGTCTGGCTTAGTTAAGGATTTTCTTTTTAATTTGCAAACAATTCTTATCCCCTGCATGTGGAAGAAAAGGTGTGTAATTACTTCCACTCAAAATCAAGCAACTGTTCCATCTCTGTAAAAGAAATTGATGCCAAAGAGAGATTAGATGCAGAGAACTATTTCATTAAGTGACTGGCTTGGAACAGTGAAGAAATTTTGGAACAAAAGGCTTTTTAGCTCCAGCTGGGGAGCTCCTGCCCCTGCAACTGGGGTTTGCGCAGTTCTGCGCCGAGGCCCTCGGGCGCTGCGGCCAGGTCCGTCCTCGGGCCGATTCGCGTCGCTGGGGCTCTGCTGTCTCCTCACTTGCTGCCCTGCCTGCCTCTGCCCGCTGGCTCCTCGCTGTAGGGCCTTTTGTACTCGCTTTTAAAAACATTTGGTGGGCGTAGACTGGGCATTACCCATGCAAATTGGGCGCTTGCATTATTGTCGCGAGCGTTAGCCAAATTTTATTGTTTTGCTTGTGACGAACGGTTGGTGATAAATGATAATAACGCTACGTTTTTCAAGGCAAGGAAGTACATCATGTTCAGGCATCAAACCTGTTCTTTTTCTATTTTAGGGGACTAAAAGCACATAAATAGACCCTTGTCCTGTCCCCGCTATTTTTATTTTTTTTTTTAAAGATGTAACTGGAACATTGGGGTAGGGTTTAGAAGTATGAAAATAACTCATTCCTTGGGCATCCAGCTTGTGTTCTGAAAATGAGTTTTGGCCGGAATAATTTTGCGAGTGAAAAAGAAAAAAGCTGGACTTCAAAACTTTCCCCGTCCACCATTGCTCTTACAGCTGTTTTACTGTGGTTTTCGTTTGAACGTTGCGTATTAGATTTGGTGCTGAAATAAGAAATGTAACCAGTTGCCTGAGCCCAGGCTGTGGCAAGGGGCAAGCCGCACGGAGGAGGGCGGTGAGCTGTACCGGACCTGGTACCAAGATTTATCCCTGTTTAGCTCAGGCTTTGAGAAGGGGCTGGGAAACCGCCACGGGCATCCTCTCCTCTCCCTGGACGGTGCCTGGAGCTTCCTCACCTCCAGCCCAGGGCTCGTGCGTGGGGCAGTGCTGTCGAGAGCTGGTGCAGGGATAAAATCTTTCCCATAAATGCTTTTAATTTCAGGTGACTTTATTTCCATATGAAAACTGCTCTGTCAGGTAATGTTTGCAATTTGATGGATATTCAGCAGTTCATGAAAGTTCCTTGGGAATCGTTGAAGAGTTTCTAAAGTTCCACGCAAAACATTTAAACCCGTTCTGTTCCAAAATGATTTTCTCCATCTGGCAGCCGTGTCCTCTGTCTGGTTTTGGTGTCTTTTTCCTGTTTGTGACTAAAGGCACGTGTCAAAGGTCTCTATTCTGGGGGTGTTTTTCTCTCTTGAACTGCTGTTGGTGGTTCTGTAGTTACCGCCGACTGCCTGAAATAGCCGTGGTACCCGAACGGTCGGGGTGTGCCCAAATCGGTCCCAATGCACTCGGCAGCTGCCCGGCGACGTTACTTGTTTAAATTCCTTCTCCTGTTGGAATTCTTGTCTTCTCTCTACTGATGCAATATGTTATGAATGTGAAGTGTTGCGGTGAACTTCTAACTCCTGGTCTCAAAAACCCATGAACCGGGTAACGAGCTGAGATGTTTGATGTCTGTCTGGCACCTGGGCACGGACCTGGTGTACGAAACAAACGCTTCTTGCTTTTTCATTGGTAACTCTCCAGCAGAGACAGGGCAAGGACAGCCCCCTGTAGCTCCGGGAGCCCGCTTTTGCTGTGTGTGTGTTTGCACAAGGTGGTCGCCGTCCGGCACAAGTGACACCAGGATGGTGGGGCTGGGCAGCGGGGGGTACCCGTGGTGGGAGCTGTCGCCTGGCCGCCCTCCCCGGGGCTGGGGGGTGGGCAGCGGGGGGTACCCGTGGCGGGAGCTGTCGGCTGGCTGCCCTCCCCGGGGCAAGAGATCGTCACCATGTGGGGCTTCCCTGCCAAGACAGCCTCTCTAGTATGAGACATGTTGTTCATTACAGCTTTTTGGGGGGGCAGAAATACCATTTGTAAACTTCAGCTGTTGTCTGTGTGGTCAGGACTTGGCTTGGCCCTGCTGGAACCCGTCCTGTGAGAATGGGCTCATTCCTGTGAGAATTGGGGCTGCTTTCCCCAACCGTGTTGTGAACAAACATGTAAATACACTGATAGAGCGTATGACGTTATGACTCGGGGGATGTATTTTTACGATTTATGTCTGCTGTCTTCTAACAAACAGGAGATTAGTTTTGTTGCAAAACCTTTAAAGTAAATCCAAGAGAACTGGTATCCAACTGCTGTCCCATGGTTTACGCTAAAATCTCCCAACTGTTTGTGTAGCAGAGTTTGTTACATAATTTTTGCAATAATGTACAGACTGTTTGACCTGACAGGCGTCTTTTGGAAAGAGTTTCCAGAAGACAACATTTCCCAAATTATTAGTTGATTTCTGCAGCCCTGCAATTTGGCCTATACTTGAGGACTTTGCAATAGTTTGTATCACAAAGCCTGAACGTGCAACAAAAGTTATTTATCAATAACTGAACGGAGCATTATGTTCACTTAATTCAGATTTTAAATTCAGATTTTATTGAAATTTGACAAAATTTTCTAATTTAAAGTACAGGCTGAAACCATCAGCATAGTTGTTTAGGTTTTTTAACACTCAGGATGTTAGGGTGGTTCTTATTTATTTATTAAATTTGCGTTACCATCTTAAATCCCTTACACTGAAGCTTCTCCTCTGTCCAGCACTGAGTTTGACCTGATGTGTTGTGTGTTGTAAGTATAAACATGCTAACTTAGAAAAGAAATACATTCCTTGTCATGTTAGAATGCAAAAGTATGTTAGAATGCAAAATTATGAAGATCAAAAACTGAATAAGCTTTTCAAGCAGATTTTAAAAAGTTGTGACACATCCCAATCTGCAGTATCCAAGGTGCTGAGATGCTTTTTTTCTGCTTTGTCGAAGAAAATAATCTGTTAAAGTTTTAAAATTAATTATTATTATTAAAGAAATAAATAGCTTTATGAAATAGGTCTTTCAGTGCTCCATCGTGCCCCTATCAGCATATGTGGTCAAACCACTGAGCAAGAACTCCGTCCGTCGGGGCAGAGAGCAGCTGAAGGTGCTGCAGGATCTTGCACGTCCTCTCCAGAGGAGCTGCCGGGGCCGTGCTCAGACAGCTGGTGTGGGCACCGAGCAGCAGGCACGAGCAGAGCGAACTGTCTGCTGTGTTAAACAGCGAAAACGAGAGCTGGTGCTGCTGCATTCGGTGATGCAGAGACAGAACATTGTGGGCTGTGCTCTTGGCCGAAATGACGTCTCGTCCCTTGAAACGGTTTCCCGTCGCCAGCGCTATGTGGAGGGCGCTGTCTCAGCAGCGGATTTTGCTGCTTTTGCTAAGCTGGTGTTGCTAAAATAACTTATATCTCTCTTATTTTACCCTTCAGCTCCAGTTCAGACATTCTGAGAGATCTACAAGGGCCTGAGACATATTCAGCGTCCTCTGACAAGTAAGTAGAATGTGTGTGGAAAAGCCCTTGTGACTGCTGGCGTCAGTAGTTCCCAGGCGTTTGCCTGGGGATGGACGCCATTCCCAATAGAGGATGGATGCCGTTCCCAATAGAATATTTTATTTTTTTTAATAAATGCTTTTCCTTCCTTGTCCTTCTGTTAGGATATTAAATGTGTGTATTCTTCTAAAATTATAATTCAGTCTGTGCTGGTTTTCTTCCTATTCATTTGAATGAGGAAAAATCGACCTGGCCAGGTCACAAGATTTTTTTGTTAAAAACAGTTTGGATCAAAAAAATGGAAGAAATAGGAGTGTGGAAAGTTTCTGAGCTGTAAATTTTGGGGGCCCCAAGCAAAGAAACTAGAAGTGCAGCTGCGTTGAGATTCAGATCGCTGGTCTTAAGAAGGCTGTTGGGAAGCACAGATTTTGGTTGGACGATTTGGGACAAAATACCACGTCGTGTTGTAGAATTAATACACCGGCTTCGTTTCCGGAGGAGGTCAGATTTAGGAAGAACGGTAGCTCAAACTGCAACGGAATTGGCCGTGCTTCCCGTGTCGGGAGCGGGGTGTTTACCCCAGAAGGCTGGGAACCCCGGCTGTGGAGGAGAAGGCCGTCGGGAGAAGGTCTGCAGAAGGACTTGGTCCTGCCTGTGGAGGTCGCGGACACCTTTTTTCAGGTTGTGTGGCAGGAGGAATGGTAAAACAAACTCACACTTAATGGTAGAACTGTAATTCCCGTGGGGGTTGTGTACTTCCTCAGTATTTTCTGGAAGAATTCACTGCAGCCTCTTATTGAGGGAAAACTTGGGGTTTGATGATCCTGTGCTTCCTGTGGGCGTATATTTAACATAGTTCTGATGAGATTTGAATTGTCTGTGTAATGCCAGGAGCATATGACTTCTATTTATTGTGTCTGGTTTAATTTTATAGGTAGTAGCTTGTCTACTGTATGTGTTGAAAACATGCAGTTTAAAAGTATTTTTGAGAAGTACTGTAAAAGCGAACGGCAAGGCTAACAGCTGTATTTTCCGTCTTTGGAGACTGCCAGCTCCAGTCTTGCGGCTGGTGGACTCTAGTTTCTTTATCAGCAGACAGCGACCTGCAATTAATTTTGGTACAATCAAATAATTGTCTACTGGTTTTTTTTCTTTTTTTTTGTTCTCCCTGGAGTCCATTATGAAGATGCCAACTGGCAGAATTGTTTTCTGCAGCGCGGAAAGTTGTGACTTAAGGGTTTGGCCTCTGTGGACTCTTGCATGAGTTCTCTCTTGCTGTATTTTTTTTATAACAGTTGTTAATCAGATATTTGCAATGCAAGAGGACCAAGCGATACAGAAACTCCAGGTCTTGGCTTTGTGTGTTAACACTTCTGAGCGTAAGGTCATTACCATTCTGCTGTGGAGGAATGTAGGCACCCAAGCTAGAAGTGGGCAGAATATAAACCAGTAAAGCTACCCTTGAACAAAGTGAGATTTTTGCTTCATTCTGTGTCCTAAGTAATCTGTTCTTGCAAGGGTAGTTGTGTTCTGGAAATTCTTGAAAACAAACCAACAAAAAAATGGAAACGGGAGAAGGTGCAGCTGCTGGGGGTGCTCCTTGTGAAGCGACACATCAGCAAAATCGGTAGCTTGGATGTTGTTTGTCGTTGCCCTGTGCTGTGTTACAGTTTAGCCTTCCAGGTCCTTCCTCCACTGGCTGTGAGTAACATACTCCAGAGGCCAGACAGCAACACGGAACGGTTGCCGGTGGGCGAGTATGACCAAAAGGAAGGTTTTGGCATGTAGAACCAGAAATGAAGAAATGGCAGAAGTGAGAGGGAGCGGCTGGAGCCTCCAGCTCTGGTTGCTGACAGCAGCTGTGGGGCTGAGGTGGGTCTGACCGTCGGGGCTTCTCGAGGTGCCACCGGGTCTCAGCAGAGCGAGAGACTCGCGTGAGCAGCCGAGCTCCAGATGTGCCTTTGGTGGTGGGAACGGGGATTCCCCGAGCATTCGCATTTACGTGACAGACTAAGAAGGAAGCACGAAACATTCATGTTCTGCATTTAGAATAAATGATCTATTTTGTAAACTTTTAATGAAAATTGAGACGTTGCACAAGTTCTCCAGAGTCTTTTTTCGTTTCTGCTGGCAGGGACGCTGCCGGCCCCTGCGGTGGAGGAGGGTGGCATGTGGGGGGTGCATCTGTGTGGCCTCCGGTCCCTCACAGCCCCGCCGGGCCCCAGTGCCACACCAGCAGGTTGTTGAAGCGCTCCCCGGACTTACATAAGCAGCTGTAGATCAGGGGAGCCCTCCCAGTTAAAGACAAAGGGCACAGTGTTTGCAGGGTGGGTCTTCAGACTGATTTTAATCAGTTATTTCTTAGAATAGATTTCCGTGACCGATATCTTCTCTGGCTCAGCGACAGAGCTTTAGATTACTAAAAGTTGTAATGAACCTCCCTGATTTTCAGTTTCCTTTTTTTGTTTTTTATTATTTGCATGGAAAATAATTGATTAATTCCTCATTGATTCAATGTTATTTTTTTCCTTATGTTTGCATCCTGTCCTAAATCCAGCAAAACAAAGGTAGAAAATGTGAGCTACTTCATTTATAGAACAAAATGTGGATATGATAAAAGGACACTAGAAATTGCTGTCTGTAAGGTCATCTATAAAGTGAACAAAATACTTATATATTGAGGTAGGATTGGGAGCAGAAATAAAAGTCAGTTATCCTCAAGCACTTTAAACTCAAATAAAAATACCTGTTTTGTCAGCGGGGTATTTGGTTCGAGATGAAGGTTGCTGCAGAGAGTTTACTTTGCCATCGTGAGCTACAAGGACATTTGGAAATACTTGGAGATTTTATTGTCTGGATTTAATAAATAATTTGTGCTGACTTCCCTGGCCATGGTTAATGGTCTCGGATGCAGGAGCTCGGTGCTGAGCTGAGCTCTGCAGTACAGGTCGTTCCTGTTCATCCCTTTCAGCCTCTGTCCTGTGGCACTGCAGAGTTTTCCGTTGTTATTTTCTGTTGTGAAGTGCCGGTTTAAGCCAAATGAATCGTTCCCGCAGGATGGATTCACCCTGGCAAATGGCTGCGGAAACAGAAGGGTGCATTTGTAAGGAATGCTTAATTAGCGATAGCTCGGGGTGGGTGAGTGATATCTTTCATGTCAACACTGTGTGGAATTTCGAGCTCTGAGGCTGAACGATGGAAATGAGCTGCTTAATTTAAATATGGATAGTTTAACTTTTTTTTTTCCTTTAAAATTAACTCCGTGACTAAAAAGAAAACACTTCTTTGAGTTTCCAGTGGAAAATTCTTTGTCCATAAATGAGAAGAGCCCGTGGCAAAGGGAGCCTGTTTAAAGACGGGAGCCCCACGTGCTTCCTTCTTGGGTAACCGCGACCCGAACCGCTCGGCCTTTTCCTCGGTGGCTGCTGTTTCAAGTTGGCCTTTCCTGATACAACAAATACCAAAATATTTGCTGTGTGTAGAGCATCTTCAAAAAACTTGTTTTCTTTTTTCTTTTCAGCAGCAGTTTTCCAGGTCCGAGAGATAACAAGAGAAAGTCGCGTCGGCCCCGGATGCTGGAAAACGATCGACGGCTCCCCGAGAGGAAGCGCAAGAAGAGCTAGTGCTGCCGCAGCGCGAAGCCTAGATCCCTGCGGAGACGTGCTGCTGAGTTTTTCCCAGTTTTCAGTGTCTCTGGGTACTTAATAAAACGCTGAATTTTCGCATAACTGTCACTCAAGCTGCCTTAAAATGACCGGATTGGTGTGCGGATGTGCTGGCGACCTGGGTCAGCTCAGGGGGAGCTGAGGGATGGGACAGACTTCTGCTCTACAGAAATAGGATTTTTTGGCTTGAGGCTTTTTGTTTGTTCGTTTGTTTGTTTTGGGGTGGGGGTTTTTTTTGGAGTAAGTCTGTGTAAACTTACTCATGAGTACGTGTAATTATTTCAGTTTGAAGTCGTTAAATTTGAAAGAAATTGGAAGGTCATTGGCCGTTCTAGCTTTAAACGAAATACTAGCATTAAGAAGTCTTACCTTTCTTAGAAGGTGATGGAGTTTTGTAAAGAAATACAGCAATGCAATAAAATCAAAGCAAGCCTGAACAACACGATAGGTTTTTTTGCATCTAAGCCAAATACTTACCATACAAAATATTCAGAGGTGTTCTTGCCGAGGCCTAAAGCTTTGGCCATAGCCTTTCATCAGGAATTCTGCAAAGAAGGCGCAAAACCTGAAACCTCTTTTCAGCGTATTTCTTGATACAAGATAGAGATTTAAGCCTTCCTGGAAAAAACTCTGCATCCTTTGTGGTGCCACAGTTTGATCGATGGTGAATTTAAAAGTTGAACTTTCCGGTAAATCATAGCATGTCAGTGGCAACGCCACTAGCCAGAAAAATTCTTTGCACAGAATTGCGTGAAGTCAGACGCGTGAGGAAAGCTAAACTAGAGAACAAAAGGAAAAAAATCAGGAAGATTTTAAGAAATGAAATGAAATTTTCTGACTGTAGGGAGACAGCGATAGGCAAGGTTGTCCCTGGGTAACAGTGAAGGTCTCCAGCTGCAGCACTGTCTGTAAAAATAAATAAATAAAGCCACCATTTCTGTGTGAGCAATGCTATTTATTAGCATGCGTGAGCGTGCACACCAGAGAGGCCCTGAGGAATCATCTCTCTTAGGTTGCAGTGTGAGATTAAATGAGCTCCTAATTGGCAATCGGTTCCTTTGTTTTATCTTATGGTTTCTTGGTGCTGCCTGTGTGTGCCCGGGTGCCGGCTTCCCGTGAGCAGCCGTGCGATGCTCGTGGTTACGTCGTGGTTATAAATCCCTTGTGCAGTTCTGCACTGAGCCAGAGGCAGAATTCAAGGATCCAGCCTGGGTGACAGGGCTGAACCGGGGCTTTGCACTCGCACACGAGGAAGACGATTGCTCCGGAGCTCACAGAGACACCTCCCGCCTCAGTCTCTGCTCTCCCAGCTTTGTGGTGAGAGGCATCTCCCCGCCTGCTGGAATCCCTGCTTATGGTAAATCTTCACCAAAAGCCTTTAAAAATCTTCTTCAAATAGTTTGTGTTACTAAATACTTAATGCACATCCTGATTAGAGCTGAACAAATAATGCACAGAGGTTATTTAGGGAGGTTTAACCATGTTTTTTCTCTACCCTGTGAGTAATTAACAGCTATTCCTCGTTGGTGTTGGCTCACCAGGTTTTTAGGTGTCGCAGGAGCTTTTGCTGTGACAATCAGCCCTTAGTTCCTTGAGACCAGCTCGCAGCGACACTGAAATGGGAGCTCTGCGCTGCCTCTAGGTCCTGGCAGCAGTGAACTGACAGTTTGTCTGCTGGAAATCCTTGTTTGCTCTTTGTGACTGTTCTGCCTCTCGTGCTGTGCAGAAAGAAGAGCGAAGGACCCCGACTGCTGCCACGGGGATTTCAGCGGAGATGGCCAGGTTGGGGATGCAGGAGAACAACCCGCGGGACTTCTCTGCTCTGCTCGGGGGGGACCATCGCTGCAGGGAGGCTTCCCCGGCCCTCGGGCAACAGCACCTGCTCAGCAGGAGGGAGAAAACGCCAGGAAAAATCCCATCCTGATGCTCCTAAGGATCTGTGTTCTGGAAGGCAAGGAGGGCCCCGTGATGAGCGGCGATAATTGCTGCTCTTATGCATCGGATGTGCCTCCCAGCGTTGATTTTGCTGCTGCAGACAGTGCAATTCGTAACACAGATTACTGCAAATTGCAGGAAAAAGGCAAATTCACAGTAGCTGGGCATGGATCAGAGTTGGAACCGCAGCAGGTTGCTCCCACCACGAATAATTGAAACCCTTCGAAGCTGCCAGGGCCCTGGGTGTGATTCCCATGTGAAAATTTTTCTTTGTATGAAAATGTCATCTTGCTCCTCAGAAACATTCCTCAAGTACCTCGTCGGTCGGAATTGCTGCGCGGTGCCCGGGTACCCCTGGGCTCTCCTTGTGATGAGCCTGCAGGTGCTTTCCTGTAGGAGCCGCAGATTTTGAGGTGTGATGCCAGCCTGGCGGCCTGAGCCAAACCAAGATGGATTTTGTGATCAGAAGCAAAGGATCTGCCTGAGAAAAAGGTTCTTTAGGAATAGTTTTTTACAAAATCCGATTTATAGAAACTTAAACAAGGCTGTTTGGAATGGCTTTCGCAGGCCTAAATGGAGTTTTAGCATACCAGTGAAATTAGAAAAATATGCCTGAACGTATTTATAGATGCAGCATATCTTTGTGGTGATCTTTGGGTCTATGAAATAATAACCGATGGTGAGAAATATTCAAAAGGGTGACTGCCAAATGGTGTTGATCTTAAGATTTAAATTAACTAAAATTCTCGAACGTCAAGATGCCTTGCAAATAAATACTCGAGCAACAGGATTTCTGGTCAAAAACCTTTGAAGGTGAGAATTGTCTTTTCCTCAACCTGTGTGCATGGTCTGAGCAGTCAGTGCATGACAGCAGAGAGTAAGTTTGATTATTATAACTATTTTGCACCCAGTGATTTGTCTTAGGGATGATGGAGTCCCTTTGGTGGCTGGCTGTTTGGCAGGGAGCTGGTTTTTCAATATGTGTAGTGTTGTGGAACAGTCTATCATTTTGGAAGTCACAACCCCCCATTTTATTAAATTAAGGATGTGATTTGGTGACCGGGAAAGCACCCACAGACCAAGCTGAAAGCACCCACAAGCCTGATTTCCAAGAGAGGGAGACCAACGTGGCTCTGAAGACCAGACCTTGCCAGGTGAGCCGAATGCCCCAAATCCCAGCGTCTTCAGAATCTGGATGATCTCTTTTCCATCCACATCTCACATTTGGGTTGTTTTCCCTTTCATTGTACAACTTCTCCCCACTGGCAAAACCGCTTTGCAAGTTGGTTTCTAAGGGTGAAGTCGATATGTTTAAGATGAGGCCCCTGTGAGGGACAGAAATGCCAAGAATTTGTCACCTCCCGGAGGTGGGGACACTCGTTTTGTTGAGGAGGATGGCTCCTGACCGGCTACAGCTGATCATGCAAATCCAGCACAGAAATACATGTCCAAAAAAAATGGATCTGAGGGCAAGTACAGGGCGAAGATGCCAGCAGAGGTCTGCCCTGCAATTTTTGTGGGATCTTGGCTCACAAATGCTAAAGTTTTGGCTAAAGCTCAGCTGCCGGGTGGTGCGAGTCTAAATAACCGCAAAGCCTCACCCCAGCGGGTTTGATCTGAGCACACGGCTACCAGAGGTGAAACCCATCCGCACTCGAGGAGCAAATTACTGCTCCGTAGTACAGGTGTGTTACGTAGTTGGCTCACAGGTATTGGCCGTGCTTTGAAGGAAAGGTTGGGTTTCTGACTTACAGGTCACTTATAAAGACAGCCTTCAGAGAGCCACAGACTGTTCGAGGTTGGAAGGGACCTCAAAAGATCATCTAATCCAACCCCCCTGCCAGAGCAGGAGCACCTTGGCGAGGTTCTGGAGCTGCAGGAGGGTGTGGAAGGGAGGAAGGTTTGGCTGTTGTTGGAAAGTGACTGTTCCCACCACGCTACGAAAGCCTGTAGACATGTTAAAACTGCAGTGATTAGCAAAAGGTTTAATTGTCCATGAAAATGTTGCGTTGGAAAAGCAGGCTGTGGAGAGCCCCCGAGAGGCGGTTGGGCTCTGCTGACTCCCAGGAGGGTCTTGCCCGAGTTTGAACCAAGTTTCCCGTGCAACCCGGAGACGATTTCATAAAGGGCAAACTTACGTTTCTGCGGCTGCCAGCCAGAGTTGGGAGCAGGAGGAGATTTTCAACCCCGTGAGTCAGATTCCCTCTTGAGGGTCTGCTCCGTCAGAGAGCTCGGTGACGAACGGTGCGAACACACGTTGGAAACGGCGGCTTCTGGGGCACCGAGAGCCATCCAGCAAGAGGAACAACCTCTCTTGCTGTCTCAAACCGCATCGCTGTCATTTTGTAGTCTTTCTGTAGCAGCGAGTTGAGGCTGAGACTCCCGTTTTCAAATGTTCATTTTTCTTTTTTACGTTAGAGTCACCTTGGGTCTGGATATTCAAGAGCTTTCATTTATTTAAAGGCTTTTTCAGAGTTTCGCAGGTCAGTGAGCCATGACTCTTAGCAACATGCCATAAAATCTTCAACTTGCTCTCCTTATTTTCCATCTAAAACAACTTGCTCCCATTATTTTCCTGCCGAGGCTGTTCCCGACCCTGCGAGGGGGCAGGGGGAGGGAGAGAGAAAAAGCATCACCTCCCATAAATGCAGGGACAGTTTTTGTAGATACAGAAAAAGATGTCGAAGGAATAGTGAAGGAGAGCTGGCAGGGGCTCGGGAAATAAGGAGTCGACATTTGTGTGTGGGGATGGAGCAGGTCAGCGGTTCTTTCATCAGTGGACTGGTGTGGCTGCAGATAATTACATTTCTGTTGAAAATAGGCTAAAGAGCTGTGCCGCCACTATAATTGGACCATTAAGATAATGAAGCAATTGCCTGGTGTAGCAGAAGAGAGAAGAGCTGTGACATGTTAAACAGAGACATAAACTGTTCACAACCTGTTGAGATTCGGGTTTTTTAATACTGCCTTTTGTGGAAGTCACTATTTAAAGTCTAAAAACGGGGGTTTTTTTGCTGAAAGCAGAGGTTTTGTATTCACTTAATGTACCTGAAGTGTTCTGGGGTCTTTCACAGGCGATCGATGTGCAACCCCTTCCCCGGCTGTGTCACCCCCTCCCGGGGCTTTGCAGGGGTGACAAGGCTTTTATTCTCCCTTTTGCAAGGATTGCAAGCCAGGCGGGCACGTGGCAGATCCGAGCGGGGTGCCTGGACCACAGGGGTGCAGGTGGAGCTGCAGGAGCAGACAGCCCTGAGGACGTGGAGCCTTAGGAAAGACGCGCGGATCCGAGGTCCCGGTGCCTCTCGTGAGTGCCGCTGGTGCAGCCTTTGCCACCAGTGTCTGCTGGTCCCCCGGGGGCCATAACCGGCTCCTGCGGGGCTGTTTGCTGCACATCTCTCCCCAGCCTTAAATTCACATAAAGTGGATAACGTAAGGGAAAAAATAACACAAGCGAAGGAGACGCAGTGTCCTCACCACGCTGTCCTGTCCCCTCGCTCCCTTGGGCAGCTCTGCTTCTCCGTCACCGAGTCAAGGGGCAAGCGGGGGAGCGGTTGGGGACTTGCGAGCGGCCGGGCTGGGGACAGAAGTGGCAGCGAAGGGGAGCAAAG
>NW_009694929.1:44697-46528 GCF_000703405.1 Apaloderma vittatum
GCTGAGCATCGTCCTGGCTCTCAGCCTCAACCCGGGTGGGAAGGGCAGAAAAAGCGCGGTCGTGTTCTGGGAGGGAGCAATCACAGGGCGCCTCGCTTCCTTCTCTTCTCGCCTTTTGATTTTGACCGGTGTTGGTCACGTTTTGTCATCACTCACCACTAACGCTGTGTCAGCGTCGGGGAACCCGCTGCACGTCCAGACCCCCCCCAGCTCAGCAATCGGGGAGCCCATCACTGCCAGGGCAACGCGGGGCTGAGCCGGGGGTGCGGCCGAAAGCTTTGGGAACGGCTGCTCCGGGCAACAGATCCACTCAGGAGGAAATTAATTTAGTCACGGAGCAGTCCCTCAGGCCAGAGCAGGAGGGCAAAACTCAAAACAAAATAATCAGAGCCCCAAAGAAAACGTCACCGCGCTCCAGCCGGTCTCCCGGAGCCGTGTGAACTGGCGGCGGTGGCACTGGTGAGAAGAGCGATGGGTGGTTCTGGTGCGACTCTTGGTCCCAGGAGCGCTGGCGTTTTGCAGGAAATAATAAGGAATTCACTCCCTTTCACCGTGCCTCGCTCTCTCCAGAGCGGGACGGACGTGGGCACCTTTGGTTTCCTGGAAGGTTGGTTTTGAGAGAGACCCACGCTGACGGCCAAATCCCTTCTCTTTGTTTTGATGTCCTGCGTCAGAACTGGGAGAACAGCAACTCTGTTTTGTAGATACTCTAAAGCCTGAGCAAGATGGAAAATGGTTTAATTGTCTGGAAATTGTTATAGGATTGGGTGATTTGAAAGTTTTCCATTTCAACTTTTATCACGGGGGAAAATTTGTTTTCCCAGTTAATGAAAGCTTTTACAGAAAGCATTTGCTTTTTTTAACTAATGCAGACTTTTTTTTCATTGACTTTCCAGCTCTAATATCGGGTTGAATTTTTTACATGTTGGTTGAATTTTTAACATGTTGGTGGTTCGCATCCGTTAAGACAAAAAGGCAATGTTTTCTGTGGCAAAAGCATATTTATTCACCAGTTTTTGGAGTGGGCCTTTCAACGAAGGTCTGAAGTGCTTTAGTTAAGCATTAACCCAGTATTTCCCCTGTTTCTTGTGACTGGCTCAGCCTGGGTTAAACACAGGTTCCTTTTCAGTGGAATCATCAGAGGGCTAAAAATCCAAAACATCCTTTCCTGGGAGAAACGAAGCTGGTGTGCAGCTGAAGCAGGAGCGGTTTGCCTGCAGACGTGTGTCTGCGTGTGGGCACAGCTGCTTTCTCCCTGCTCACTCAGCTGAAATAACTGAAAGACGTAGGATTACACTAAAGTGCTAACGAAGAAACCAGCTGGATAGACTGTAACGCTGAATACTGCATAGTCTGCTAATTCAGTGAGCAGAACGTTATAAAACCTGCCAGTTGTGCAGGTGAAGGCAGAGGGAGGGTTTTGGCGCGGGGTGTGGAGGGGAGCGCTGGGATCTGGACACCGGTGGGGTCTGGGAACGCTCTGGTAACGCTGTGAGCTCAGCGAGTGAGTTGTGTCTGACTGTCATTGGAAAGAACCTTTATTTTTATTATTTTTTTTAATCCGGTTGGCATCTGAATCACGTCTCTTTTTCCAGCCCGGTGGCTGGGTTGCAGCGACTGCAGCTCCAGCCCAGGCCCTCGGCTGCTTAACGGCCACCGTCACGCGGGGCACAAGAGAACGGGGTTTGCTCTTTTCCCAGAGAAACGAGCCTCTCCCTGGGGATGCTTAGTTTTCTGCTCTGCCTATTAATTGCTACCTTTATTTGGTTGGGTTTCATTCATGCCTGTTAAGGCATCTCTGGCTGCTGGCTCAGGATCCACCTGGGGGCAA
>NW_009694929.1:46549-50981 GCF_000703405.1 Apaloderma vittatum
GAGTGTGACTGAAAAGCTGGCTGGATATATCTAGACGCATAAGGACTAATCAGTGTAAAGGGTTTTTTTCATTTTATTTGGACTTGCTCTGCATAAGTGAGAATTGCTGTACGTGTAACATCAGGGCTTTTTAGAAAAATCGCTGCCATCTCGTACTCCGGTGCGTTGGCTTTTAAAGCAATGGTCATGCATGAGAAAATTTGATTTGCGGTTTTAATAAAAAAACCAAACCCAACATAAAACTGAGTGAAAAAATTGTGATTACGTAGCTTGGCCTGCTGGGAGGACGGTTGTGACTGGCCCCTCTGCTGGCACAAGCTCTGGTGACTCTGTGGGAATCCACTTGAGCAGAGTCCCACCCGCCACGGGTCTGGGGTGCGCTGCTCCCGCACAAAACTCTTACCCAGGGTCTTAAACTGAAGTGATTAATGGGCAGAAATATTACTTTTGATATTAGGATATTTTACCAGTCAATGCCTTTTTAAATAAAGTGGCTATTTCATTTCTGACGTTAAAAAAAAAAAAAGTCTGGGTGAAGGTAGTCCATGGTGGCCGGCGTTGAAGTGGCATTTTCCCATTTTTCCGCATTCAGTGCAGCTGGCTGAATGAAAAGCGCCTGTGGGTGCTGATATTTTAGCAGGAGCAGCCCCGCATGTACAGCCCTGCCAGGCTGCTGAGGGCAGAGACCCAGAAGTAGCGAGGTGACCATGAGAAAACAGAGTGTCCATCTGTGCAAACACAGGGAGCACAAAGCATGCAAGGGCTGCAGGGAGACACGCGTTGGCTTGAAAATCTGACACGAGAATCCTGACAAGTGCCTTTCAGTCCGTCCCTTCAGCACATGCGGTGGTCTGGGGTGAGGGTTTTTTGTGGTTTTGCATGGGTGATTTACATATTTCTTCATGCAAGGTTTCAGCTGAGATGTTTCATAATAACTTATTCTGTCCTGGTTAGTGGAGGCAGAGCAGAAGCCCTGAGAAGTGCCTGCCTGCAGGGGTGAAGGCTGCGGGAAGGTATCCCGGGGTTCTGTGATCCTTCCTGGGGGGTTGAGCTGTAGCTGTTTCACTGGCCCTGGCTCTGCCAGGTTTCCCTGGAGCTGCAGAGCCGGTGCCGAGCCCTGCATCCTGAGTTCTGCATCCTGGTTTAAGGAGAGTCCATTTGGGTGGAAGAGCAGATATTTTGGAATTTGAATTTACCCAGCTGCAGGGTTTTCAGGTAGATCATCCCCGTTATCTGCTGGGCAAGCCCAACACCAGTCATCCTCTGTTGGGAAAGAAGTAATTAATGGTGGTTTTTTCACACCTGGGCAGTCGCTGTGGGGGCTCTGAAGGAGAGGACCTGAATTCAAAGCGGTTCTAACAAATCGGTGAGCTGGCTCACAATCAACCGCCTGAAATTAAATAAAGAGAAGGACAAATTACTACCTCTGGGAAGGAGAAGGTGAACACATTACTGCAAACGGGGGATGATTAGCGAGCCAGGAGAGTTTGTATAAATGTAGCTGAGCTTCATCTTCGGAGCGAAAACTTGCAGCCCTGGTTAATTATTTGGCCCCAGAGATGCACTCCGGGAGCGTGGGCTGGCAGCTGCACAAGACTACGGGTGTGAGAGAAACAAGGTGTGGGACACGGTGAGTGTACAAACACACACCAGCTCACCCATACGGGCATTTCTACACACACACACCTGCTTGTACCCTCACACACACACTTAATGTCCCTGAGAACTGCAGTCCCTTTCCTGTCGATCAGCACAGATTTTGTTGAACCACCGTTGAGCACTAAAGTCGATTCCCTTTCCGCATGTATTAGTTGTATAGTTTGCATTTGCCTATGGATCGAAAGAGGCAGATGTGTGTATTAGGGGTTTGTTCTGGCTCCTCTGTCTTTACGGTAACAAGGTGAGATGTTACTGTGCAGTCTCCCAACAACAGGAGACAGAAGTCTCCTTGTCAGAAGGCATATGCATTTATATTTCCACCACCCTGCATTAGGCCAGCTTGTTATTCCCAGGCTCTGGGCAGGCTCCATTGATTTTTATGGCCTTAGAGGCCATAATTGGATGAAGCGAGAAGCACTTCGGCACGAACGATGCCATTATGGAGCCTCGTGCAAAACCTGCAGCCGGGCGGGCTCTGTCCTGCATGGGGGGAGCCTTCGTCACCTTTGCAGGGGTTTCACACTTTGGGCATATCCCATGTGAGCCCCCTCGCTCCTCCTCTCTCCCGCAGGTCCCTCCAGCCGGGCAGTGCTGCTGCTGCTGCTGCATCCCGGGGAGGGGATGCGGCATCTTCTGTGTTTCTTGGCACCAGGAACGACACAAGCCCGTCTTCAGGGGCTCTGCTGGGGAATTTTTGCTTGCAATGCTGTGGTATTAACGGTAATGGTTATGGGAATGGGGGATGGCTTAATGCCAAGAAAGCCCAGCTCTTTCTCGAGACTTGAACTCCCAAAGTTGGATGAGTTTGGCTTGTGCTTGTGCGCCGGACTCTGCAGAAGGCCGTGGGAGCAGAGGCTGACAGTTTTCAGTAAGTAGAGGATTTCTTTGAAGGAAATAGTCTGAATCCCGTGAACCTTGAGTGGCATGATGCAAAAAGGATCGTAACACCGAGTTCTTTAAGTCCAGCATTCCTAGAAAAACAAAAAGAGGAAATGGTCTTGATACGTGGCCTGAACTCACGCACATTCTCTTCCCCTGCTGCGAGCGCTTTCTAAAGCTCGAGCCTGCGGCACCCAAGCTGTTCTTCCCTTCTTGGCCCGCCGGTGTGCGAGGCAGCCTTCCTGCCTCTCCGTCCCTCCTGGCAGTGCTGTGATGCCCGGGTTTCCAGAACAAAGCAGGAGCTGCCGGAGCAGCCGGTGCAGAGCCCCGACAAGCCGGTTTGTGTGCTGGGGCAGGAGCATGGAAACGACAGTGGCCTTCAGCTGCGTTCCCATCGGCTTGTTTCCTATGCTCAATCCTGAGGACCAGGGGCTTTTTGGGGTTGTTTTTGTTATTTTTAACTAAAAAAATCAAATCCCGTGGCCACGAGCATGGTTTAGGCAGTCAGGTGGTGTAACTGCTGGTATGACGTTACCCAAGAGCGTAAGAGAAATGATTTTACCCACATGTGCAAACGCTGGGTAGCGCTGTGCTCTGGTACCACTAGTCAGCAAACTCATTGACACAATGAAGTTTCAATAAGTGGTCGGGACTGAATAATCTTGTGCATCACTTGTGTTTCCAGAGACTTGTTGACTTAAGTATGATGTGTTTTGCAATATTTACTCTCAGTGTATATTCCTCTGAAAACCAGTATACCAGACGGATAACTACATACGAATTTTATATCTTCCTTGGGGATTTACTCATATGCACGTTTAAGAAACACACAATTTTCTCCACCCTTAGGATATTCCCGAGACTTATCTAAAGCCCACAACATTCAAGAGCTTTTTACCCCAGCACTAATGTGTTTTTTTCCAAGAGGTGTGCGCATGGGACTGCACATCTCTGTATTTTTAGTGAATTTGCCAAAGTTGGGCTTCTCACAGACTGAGTGCAGGGGGTGAGGACTAGGAAAAAGTTCTAGGATAAAGAGAATTTCCCATGCAAGGGCAGCCAGATAAAATATCCTGGCTTTCTGGCTTGCAATGCCTGCTAAGGGCCACATCCACACACGAGAGTTCACGAGCGGCTGCAACTCCGGCTGTAAACCAGTGGCCTGGACTTGAAGTTTTGCCAGAGCTCTTGTGTCATGGGGGCCGTAAAGTTGGGATTCAAGAAAACCATTGGAAAAACAGCTATTTCAGATGCAGCAGTGAACTGAAATGCAATTAAATTTAGCTTTATGTAGTGTTTGTGCTTTTGATTATTCCAAAGCATGTATTTTTAAAATGAAAATGTTTCCAACTCTATGGCATCATTGAATTTTTAGAGCTGGAACGAGCGGGGGGTAGGGGGTGAGTCAGAAAACCCTTTCGTTCTCACAATATTCTTTGCTTTAAGATAACGTGTGTTTGTTTTTTAACTGAGGGGACAGCCGCATCTTTGCCTGAATAAGGACTGAGGGGCCAGAGCGTCCCCCATCGCTGTGGGGCCACAAAGAGTCTTCCAAGGGCAGTAGTGGATTCCTCAAATTTACACAGTTTTAAGGCAGGGAGCTGGGCTACCTTGTATAAATTATATTTCTTTACCTTAAAGGGTTGGACTGGCTGATCCCTGAGGTCCCTTACCACCTGGTGTTCTACGGTTCTGTGACACCGTTGTTGCAGTACCCGCACCCAGGCGTTATCCCGAGCCCCTGATGTCCTGTTCCATGTAGGAGGGATGTTTTGCTCTGGTGCTTCTCTCTGCTCTCTTCCCACTGCCGACAAAACAAGGGACAACTAAACCCTCACAGCCGGATCCTCCACGTGAGCGATTAACGTTTATAGGTGCGGTGAAGTGAACTCCC
>NW_009694929.1:51022-53226 GCF_000703405.1 Apaloderma vittatum
TTTAAGAGGGGCTGAAAAAAAAAAAAAAAAGAAAGGGAAAGCGAAAAAAAAAAAAAAAAAAAAAAAAGCAGCCTCTTTTTCTCCCTGGCCCCCAAGCTGGGTTTGAAGATGGCCCTTGGCATCTGCACTCATCGCCCAGGGGTCAGCGGCACCGGGGAGCTCTGGGAAAGGCAAAGGTTTCCCCAGCAGCTCCTAGAGACACCTGAAGAAGCCTCGACAAGGTCCCCTGAAGGTGAGGGCTCCAGGGGAGGGCTCAACACGGGGCAGTTTCTGTGCAGGCTGTGATGAGGAGCTGGAGCAGTGGGCAGCGGTGGGACCTCTGCTCCTGGAGCCGCCGAAAAGCTTGTTGGTTGGTCTAGTGGAACAGTGATTTCCCCCAAGAGCCTTGCCCTCACCCTGCCACTCATCACTTAGTGCTGGGACGCTGTCACGGGCTGATGGCCAAACCCGGAGCCACGCGGCGGGGATGTGAGGGTCCCCACGCAGGCAGCCCGTGGCGGGGGAGTGGCACCTGCTTGGGGAGGGGCGCGATGTCTCCTGTGAGCCAAGGTGACAGGCACACATGTGTCCCAGACCTGGGTGAAGCCACTTTTAGCAATTTGGTGATCTGGGGCACCTGAAGCCCCTCCACCAGGACCAGACCTGACCTGAGCTGGTGGGGACTGGGGTGACTTCACAGCCACACTGGATGGGGCTCTGACAACCTGGTCTAGAGGAAGGTGTCCCTGCCCATGGCAGGGAGTTGAAACAAGATGTTCTTTAAGCTCCCTTCCAACCCAAACCATTTTATGATCCTACAACTTTGACCCCCACAGAGTCCCGGCTCTGCTGCTGGCCCAGCCCTGTGGTGGCACACAGGGATGAAGCAGCCTGTGGCGGTGCAGGAACCTGCTACTGAATTTGTTTTCAGCCAAAGAGGTTTCTTTTTTATTTCTCCCTTTCAGCGAATCTTTCAGGCTTACTAAAACAAACACGTTGGCTGCCAAAGTGTGACAGCCAAAACCTAGAGTCATAGATGAGAAAAATACATGGAAGAGTTGGGTGTTGCATAAGCAGCGAAAGCGATGCCAAACCCCATGAACGATTTCCGTCTCAAGCTGCCCAGGAGGGAAGCAAAATTTGCTGTGGACAGGGATGCTCTCAGTCTTGGTTTCCCCGGGGATCCCTTCATGGCCAAGGGGCGGTGGGGGCGCATACACCCCAGCAGCAGCACCTGCACCTCTTCAAATGCGAGGAGGTCCCTGCTCCCGCAAGGGCGACGTGAGCAGAGAGCCTGTAGCCAAGACAATTGAAGTAAAACCAGTGAAAATCTTCCATGACTTAGGCTTGTAAAGCCAAAGCTCATTCCTCAGGGTGTATGATCCTTCACCTCGGCTGTGAGGGGCTCGCTAAGCCGCTCCTGCTCTGAATCAGCGCAGACGGAGCATTAGAAAACGCAGCCCTGGGAGCAGTTTGGCATTGGCGAGGGGACAAACAGGATGAGTCCTAGGAGAGCTCTTTCACTGTTTAGTGTTTATGATTCACTGTTGAAATAAAATGTATTCTGCAATTACACATCACTCTTGGAGGCGTTCAGCTGCTGCGCATCTAAACAAGACAACTGGCACAAGGCTCTTTCTTGCATTAGGAGTGGCTCAGTTGTAGCCTGTGAAGAAATGAGCGTCTGTGTGGTTACAAAGGACGTCTCATTTGAAGGTAAAGAGTAACAGAGGCTGCTCTGTCTCACCTGAGGCGAGTGTTGCACCAGCGTGGCCATCCCAGCTGTGTCCCAAGGCAGATTCACCACCTCTCGGGGCTCTGCAGGATGCTAAAGGAGCTACACAGAAGCCAAGGACAACCTCGCCTTGACTCCACTGGAGCCAGGATTTCAACCCTGGTCACCTTCTTCTACAGAACTCTCCTGAAAAAGGCCAAACAAAAAAAGAAAAGAAAAAAGCAGCATGGTGAGTTGTGATGCTCAGCGATTCCCACAGTCATTTTATTGCCTGAAGGAGGAAGAACGTGAACCCTGGAGGGAAGAACTTGCCAAACTATTTAACATTTCTACATCTTGCATGGAGCTAAAGGTTCCCAAAAATCTTTAAAAATAACTGCGGGGATGTTTATTCAAGGCCTAAGGCTAGGCTAAGTAGGGTTGGAGATGTGGAAGGCAGCACGGGGAACAAGCCCCATCCTGCTGGGTTTTGCTGGAGCTGGGGGCTGTG
>NW_009694929.1:53327-53558 GCF_000703405.1 Apaloderma vittatum
TTCTTAACCCTCCCCCCCGCCCCCTTGGGTCCCTGCACCCCTCGCAGGGCGCTGAGCCTCGAGAGAAACAGCGACGTGTGCTGCTGCGCTGGTGGCACCCGCGAAAAACGATGGCAAACACTTTTTCTTCTTTGATAGAAATGGGTTAATAATCCTTAAAAAAAAAGAAATAAAAGGTCCTTGGTGGTTGTTCCACCTGCCAAGTACCAGGAGCCGCCTGGCTGAGCGAAG
>NW_009694930.1:0-15239 GCF_000703405.1 Apaloderma vittatum
TCCCCAACCCTGTAGCGTTGCATGGGGTTGCAGGACCGTACACTTGTCTCTATTGAATTGAATGCAATTGGCCTGGGCCCATTGATCCAGTCTGTCCAGGTCCCTCTGTAGAGCCTTTCTACCCTCCAGCACATCGACACTCCCACCCAGCTTGGTGTCATCTGCAAACTTGCTAAGGGTGCACTCAATCCTCTCATCAAGATCATTGATGAATATGTTGAACAGGAGCGGTCCCAGCACCGAGCCCTGAGGGACACCACTCGTGACCTGCCACCAACTGAATTTAACTCCATTAACCACAACTCTTTGGGCCCGGCCATCCAGCCAGTGTTTCACCTAGCAGAGTATGCGCCCATCCAAGCCATGGGCAGCCAGCTTAGCCATAAGGATGTTGTGAGGGACGGTGTCAAAGGCCTCACTGAAGTCCAGGTAAACTACATCGACAGCCTTTCCCTTATCCACTAAGCAGGTCACCCTGTTATAGAATAAGATTAGATTGGTCAAGCAGGATATGCCCCTCAGCAGTCCTCATATTTACTCACTGAATAAGCACTTTGGCATTAATATTTTACCCCATGCATGGACCAACAAGTAGTCTTCTGTAACCTGTACAGATTCACCCCAACTAGGATTGCTTGAAGTCTGGAGCAATGTGCATTTATATCACATGCCTCACTATGCCTCACCTAGGAAACTACACGTGGACATTTTTTATAAAGTCTGTGCTGTAGCTGAGGCCTTTGATATAGTTGATCTGTTTAAGTTGGTGAATCATAATGAGAATTTGATCAAGGTGCTTAATCGGTGCTAATTCAGCATAGTCTGTGCCAAGATCTTGTGATATGTCTATATAACAAACCTTATAGCCAGTTTAAAAACACTTGTCCCAGTCTTGAATATGCGTAATACCCCTTTATCACTGATGGTCAGACAAGATCTTAATATAATCTTAAGAAAAGATTTCAAATTCTTTAATTGTTCTTATTTCAAAACAAGGCTGCAGAACCAATACTGTGTAAGTATTTTTGCCTTTAGAGACTGCTCTCTCTATGGCCTGATAATCATTCTAACATCCTTGGAAAGTGCTAATTTCCTCCATTCATATTGCAGGCTTTGTAACAAATTTAAATTGCAAACAAAACAAAGTGTTCATGAAAAGGGCATTAGCTGCATAAGCTAAAAATACAGAAATTGAATATGTGATTTATGCAAATTATGGAACTGTAAGTGCTTCTCAGAGTAAGCCACTAATGTGTAAAGTAAACACAGTAAAATGTTGCAAAAAAACTTCTTTGAGTGTAGCATGAAAAATGTTGTATAGCTGCTGTATAAAAGGCATTATATCTGTTTGTGTGACCCCTGAAAACAGGAAATAGTGCTCATAAGGCTGGAGAACCCTCAGCAAGGAATCAAACATCTGACACTTGCTTTGTGTTGTAGATTGTGATCCCTTCTGGTGTGGACCTATCGCTATACTCTGCTCCATTTTGTCAATATGGTAAACACTAAATTATTTTAAAGGTTCTTAAGACGATACTAAACAAATCTCTTCATAGCCACTAAAGGACCTCTGCTCTAGAAGCAGTTGTGATCCTCCTATTTGCTGAGACGCAGACTTGCTGCTGGGCCTCTGCCAACACAGAATTGGGCACTGCACATAAAACTGCTCTCTTCTTGGACTTCACACTGTGAGGGTAACATCATCTAGAGCTCTAAATGATGGTCAATATGTAGTTATCATATCCCACTAGATTGTCAACTGTCCAGGACCTTAACAAGATGGTGAAACCTCCTCTGTTAATCCCTGAACACATGTGTTCACTCATTCATTACCAAGTTAATACTCTGACCCTATAGCCCTAGATCCTGGTGGTAGAGCAGCAGATGCCCCTACTAGTCCTTCTCTTGCCCTTCTAGTCCTTCTCTTAGCAAAGCATTGAAGATCTACTACAGCTGCGAAATGAAGATGTTACTAGTAAGAATAGTGACAGGCAACATTATCCAGATGAAACTAAGGTTCTGACCATTTTTCAAACATTCAGGCAGAGGAAGAAATCACCTGTGAAATGGACTGGCTACACAGGAGAGTACCTAAGGACTTTTTCTCCACTTCTGCGTGTAGTCAGGCAGCAGCAGCAACTTATGCTAAGAAATGGTGATATTTTGAAAGTTATTTTCTTCCCACAGCAGAAAGGAAAATGACATAGTAGCAGGCTTTCCATTTGAGATCATTAGTAGCTCTTCTATGTATGCTAGAATGTCTCATGTCACAGTAAATAGAATTATTTTGCTATTATGTCAAAAAAAAAAAGCAAAGCATTGAAGATGAAATTCGAAAATTTAGGATGATATATTTCTCACGGAAAGTCAATTTGATCCCTTCTGATATCATCAGAATTGAAATCCTAACTTTAAAGCAATCCTTTAATACCTAACTGTAAATTTGACCAGGCTTATTCAAAATGAAATTGTGTCAATATTTTGGCTGGAACTCAGGAGAAAAAAGGAGAGTTTATGACCTTTGGAATATACAGCAGGTGACTCAGGAGGATTACAAGGACATCATGAGCTTATACAGGGAGAAAACTAGAAGGGACAAAGCCTAGCTAGAACTTAATTTGTCTACTCTCATAAAAGACAGTAAAAAATGTTTCTATAAATACATAAGCAATAGAAGGGGGCTAAGAACAATCTCCATCCTTCATTGGATGCAGGGGGAAACATAGTGACCAAGGACGAGATAAAGGCTGAGATACTTAATGCCTTCTTTGTCTCAGTCTTTAATAGTAAGTCCAGCTGTTCTCTGGGTACACAGAAAGCTGCTTCCTGTTGTAGCTTAGTCATGCCTTACCTAATCACTTTATCCATAAAAAAACTATGCCAAAAATATTCTGGATAGCATGGGACTCTCTCGTGTTGGCATGTCTTGAATGTGAAGGTAGACAAGGTCTTTCTCTAAAACACATTTGTGTGCACCATGCACATGAGGAGTGAGATGATTGAATACCTAAGAGGCGGCAACTATAGATACCTGTGAGTAAGGTTAGATGATGGACAGACATTCCTTCCAGGAAAAAAATATTTCAAAAGCAGAAAACAGTTTATTAAATTGTAGTGAGACTTCCACTGCAAAACCACAAAGAATCAATATGTTTGCGCAATTACAAATAGCTACTTTTCAATATCTTTTTCCAACTTTTTGTTTTCCTGGCAGTTATAAAGCTTCTTGAATGTCAAGTTTAGGTACAGTGATTATCTTATAATAATCAAATTGCTTTTAATTTCTGAACAAGCTTTACTGACTGAATGTAAATTGAGCATTTTAAAACTATTCCCTTGGAACATTCATTAAAATATCCCCCATGAAGTCAACTTTTATCCAGTGAACTATAGGAACTATCATCCATTTGACATTTAACAACTTTTGATCATACATTTCTCCATTCAGTACTGTCAGGAAGAATTTATACATGTTATATAAGATCATTGTTTACCAAGCTGCTGTTTGACAAAATAGATTGAGTATATCAGCAGGTTAAAAAAAATGTACTCAAGTTAAAGAAAAGAGGGATGTCAATCTTAAAAATTTTATAGTGAACTTAGAATACATTATATACTATCTGCTTTCTAATTGCCCAAAAAGAACAAAAGAAAAAAGGTTTGTGAAGAGTGTGCACAGGCATGTGATGAGAAAAACTACTCAAGATTTTTTCTTGAAAGTCTTCATTGCATATGACGAAGTAGTCTATGTGGAAAACATTGGTCTCCACCCTTTTCTGCAAAGTCTGGTGATATTTTTGTAGATGGCTTCACAAACCTCTCAATAGTCTTTCACTTAATAATTTTTCCCCCTTATATTTCTTTCTCCAGCCATGGGCTGAAACCTTTGTGCTATTCAACCTTGTAGAAACAAGTATCTCTAATTGCCATCTGCTTGATACCTTGAAAGTTAGCCAGAGTCCTGAATATTTTGTTAATTTTTCTGTGTTCAGTCTTGGCTTGTTTGACCCTGCATTCTACTGAAGCCAGAAAACATGATAGAATGAGCAGTAGCATTCACACCCAAGTAGCAGTTTGCGTTTGCAGATGAATGAAATGTAAGATTTGGCCTCTGCACTATACAGCAGGACAAATCCTCAAATTTGTATGTTCTTTCTACACAAATGCTCAATATTTAGGAATAAAACCAAGATTACTTTCTTGTTATGTGACTAAAACACATTGTGTACAGGTGCAGCATAAGCTTATTGAATCACATAACGTCTGGCAATTCTAGTTCACAAATAAACATTTAATAGGGAGTGAGAGAAAATGAGTTGTTGTGTTATGAAGTTTAACCTTGTAACCCTGACTTCTGGATACAGTGAAATATGACTTGTAGTGCCATTTAATTTCTCACTATCATATTGCCTAGAAATGGAATGCTGTCACTACAATCTGTTTGAAATTAGCTTCTGTTTTCCAGGGAACTATGAAAAATACTCAGAGAATCCAGCATATAACTGTTATTTTCTATATTCTCTGACTTTTGTCAGATAATATTGGAACAAATATGGGACTCCTATTTCCCTAGTCCACTTACTCCCACCTAAAATGGGAAATCTTTTTAGATTAACCTCATAGTTAAATATACAGCATCAAATGGGAGGTACATGCTGTTGAAGAGGAGGCAGCTGCAGGAGCAAGAAATCAACTCCAGGGAATAGGGATTCTGTTTTCGAATGTTTCTATTAATAAAGAATGAAGAAGAAAACCACAGAAAATCATAATTTATATGAAAGGTCTCTAAATAAAATATTTTTATCCCTTGAGATGTCAGCAGCTCTTCAGAACTTGATGCCTCCATATATGGGTATCGGAATATTACATATAGCTATACATTTTTAATACCCATAACATAAGAATTCATCTTTCTGATTACATCAGAGTGCTTTAGTATAATTTGCTGAAACAGGCACAGAAATATGCTTGATTGCAGACAATACTTTGAAGCCCCAATAATTGACTACTAAGTCTATGATTAACCAAAAGGAGATCATAAACCAGCATGATACAATAATTTAAGTGGTTTTGGTGATGTTTGAGGAAGTAACATTTTAAAAATTTTAACATTCTTCCAGGCCAATGCTGCCATCCTTATTCATGCTGAGTACTATTTTATTCCACTAATAGCCCTGATCTTGATCAGTGGGATTCTGCAAAAAGGGACTCACCACTAAGTGTGAGCCAATAAGGGAGAAATGCGTCCCTGCTTTACTGTGGTTTTATATTTATATGCTTATTTGTAATTACCTGGGGAAATGATTTGTTGGTATTGATTTTTGATAGAAAAATGCAAATTAAACCTAAGTGTATTTTTCAAGAATATATTTCTTTCACTAGGATTTCTCTGCATCACGAGGATTGCAGTCTCACTAAATATCCATATGATCTTCATCAGCCTGATGTTTAAGAACTGAATGAGTTCTTGGAAAGCAAGTATTGCTCTCACTTAATAGCCAAGGACCTTAGGTGAACACTAGATGGAAGATTTGAAGGATAAAAAAAGTAGAAGTAATGGGAAAGTTTAGTGTCCTAGGCTTCAAGAGGAGGCAATTTTCTTTTTAGTTATAGTTCCCCATGTGGAGGATGCAGTGGATTAAAATGCTTATTCACAGGGCTTTGAACATATTTTTTTTTTCAATCTGCAAGCACAATCTATTTAATTTTTATTAATCTACATCAAATGACATACTTTAAAAGCATGAACTTCTGCTATTCTGTGTTCTCTGCCTTTCTGTTTGTTACAGCTTTGCTATAAAATACATGCATTTGCAAATAACCTTGCTTTCTCTCTTGTTTATTCTGAAAACTCTGTGATGAAAATCTAACGCTCTCTTAACTGAGCTTTGCACTGTAGACTTTATTATCAGAGAGATTTTATTAATAAATGTATTTATTTACAATTTTCTGATCAAATAGTGCTTTTTAGGAGGCAGGAAAGGTTATGATGTGTTATAAGAGATAAGAAAGTGAGAAAATAAGTGTGACACTTGAGAAAGCTGCTAGTTTAGTGTGAGACTTACGCAACTGACCCTCTCACTATGCTGCTACAAGAAGCACATCGATCCCTAGATTGTGGCATTGGCCTCTTGACACCTTTGCCTGCCTGATGTATCAATTTATTCTCTAATATTATTATTAGGGTTTTTCTTTTTAGTTCAGTAGTGTGTGTGGAAAGTTAGAGAAAGCTCTCAGTTTTGGGGGTGACTTCTTGGCGCTCAGCTGCACTCCTCTCCAGCACACAGCACAGTAGGAGTATATTGCAAAAGAACATACATCTATGAAAATTCAACTTTATTTTTGTGTTGTGTTGCCCCTAATATTACAATTGTGGTGTGTTTTGAGTCATAACTGCCGTCAAGTCAGGCCTGATGGCAACATTTCAGCCAGGTCTACATCTGAAACACATCCCAAAAGACTACTTATTTATCCAGTTATAGAGGTCAAGCGCTCCAAGAGAATCAATTTTGGCACTGATTCAGAAAGAGTCTGGCATTTGAAAAATCAGGCTTCTGTATTGCAAGTCAAGAGGCAGGTACATAAAACCTGAAGAGCGGGACTGAGGCCCCGCTACATTGGTGAAACACATTTTCCCACCTTGTCTTGGGCAGTGGTGAGCAGCCAACATTAGCCACAATATCAGCCAAGCACCAACATCAGCAGTGACACTTGTATTTCAGCACCTTGCATAGATGTGTGATGGTCGGGTGTCCTCACATTCACTTGGGAACCGGAAAGGCTCTCATGATCAAGTCCCTACTCCCATTCACATCTCTCACATGCTTTCATGTACTTTACAAATAGTTGGGCTCAATATTTTGAGGTCACCTCATGTCTAGGCTAAAGGCACAGATCTGGATGTAACAATTTCCCTATATCTGGGACCACTATGTTTGGAAGCAGAAGACAATGCAAACAGACAACAGGACCACTACGAATAGAGCAATCAATTACATCACAGTAGGACAGTGAGAAAATAAATACAATCGGATCTTCAGAACACCTTCCCCCACCTCCTGCCTCTTCCTGGCTACCTCCTCCCCAACAGTGGTGCAGGGGAGCAGGGGACGGGGATTATGGTCTTTCCATTATGCATTGGACATGCTGCTCCTTCCTTCTCAGGGACTCCTTGTAGTCTTCCCCCACTCCAGTGTGATGTCCCTTTCATGGAAGTTAATCCTCCTCAAATTTCTTCAGCATGAGTCCTTCTGACATTTTTGCAGTTCTTCCCAAACTGCTCCAGTGCAGACCCAGCCCAAAGGCCGCAGTGTTCCAGTGTTTCAGCACGGGCTTCTCTTGGA
Source organism: Apaloderma vittatum (assembly GCF_000703405.1). Classification (NCBI taxonomy): domain Eukaryota; kingdom Metazoa; phylum Chordata; class Aves; order Trogoniformes; family Trogonidae; genus Apaloderma; species Apaloderma vittatum. The sequence continues at coordinate 7,344 of NW_009694930.1, forward strand.
GTCATGGCATGCTTTGAGTGTAGTTCTCTGCTCCAGCATGGGGTCCTCCATGGGCTGCAGTCTGGGTCCTATGCCAGTGTTAATTTCTTTGGGCTGCAAGGGCTCAGCCTGCCATCTCTCCATGGACCTCAGTGAAATTTGTGCTTCAGTGCACTTCTCCGCTTTACTCCTCATCAACCTTGGTGTCTGCATGATTGCTCCTCTCACCTCCTCCTCCTTTCAGAAACAAAGAACTCTCCAACATGAAGGAAAGTTGCTCAACAAGTTTCCCCTCTTAAATATGTTGATCTCAGAGGCACTGATTGGCTCAGCCTTGGCCAGAGTCGGGTCTGACTTTTACCTGGAGGAGGCTCTGGAAGTTTTGCACAGGAGCCGCCACTGTAGTCCCCCCACTGCCAAAAAACCTGGCGAGACACAAACCCAACATAGTAAGTGATATCTCTCTATCCTTATCTCAACCCATGAGCCTTTCATTGTATCTTCTCTGCTTGTCCAGTTAAAGAGGCAAACTGATACAAAGGCTTGGGAGCACTTAGTGGCCAGCCAAGGTCAACCCAACCCATCATTCAATACTTAAAAGGGACTTACAAATGACAGACTGTAGTGACAAGGAAAGTTTGTAGGGACAAGACAAGGACAGTGGTTTTAAACTGAGAGTGGATAGGTTTAGACTGGATTTAAGGAAAACATTTTTTACAATAAGGTTGGTGAGACACTGGAACTGGTTGCCCAGAAAAGTTTTGGATGCCTCATCACTGCAAGTGTTCAAGGTCAGGTTTTATGGGGCTTAGAGCAACCTGGTCTAATGAAAGATGTCTCTGCCCACAGCAGAGGGTGATAGACTAGGTCATCTTTAAAGATCCCTTCCAATGCAAATAAATAAATGATTGTATCCTTTGAAAATATGGACACGATCGCGATGGGAGCTACAGAAAAAACAGAGATAAATAGATAGTATTAAGAGATGAAGCCTGTAAAACTATGTCTTTTTACGTACCTCACTCAAGAGTTTAATTTGCAATTATCAGACAGAAGTTATGCCCTCTTTTGTGAAGACAGAGAAGAAAATGTTCAGGCTTTCTAGGAATGGACACCTGTCCCATTTACGTGTTCTAGGGGATTCCACATGGACTCCAGGAGTTCCTCCAGAGTTTATAGGTCTCTCTGAAATCCATCTGTAACCTTCTAAAGACATCTGGATACCTACAGGTGTTACACATCTGTCTAGTCACTCCCAAAATATTCTGACTGTGCTGTACAGGCCTCAGATATTTTTCCACGCTCAAATGCCTCTCTCTTCTCCAAAAGTCATCAAAGTCCAAACTGTTTTTTCGACCCTTTACATAAAACAATTGAGTCATCCTGTCATGAGACAAGATCAACACAGCATGATTTCACATGATGTGAGTGAGGCTGCAGCTGGAGAGTGAACATCTTGCCAAAGACAACAGTTTGCAAGTCATTTACAAGCCAGTGTTTATCAGAGATCAGACTAATGCACAAACTCATGTTAGTTCTGATTGCTCCTAAGTAATCTACACTGAGAATAGATGCTAAACTTGATGAATGAGAAAGATAATGGGTTCTATGCTAAGCTTGATAATGTGGCTAATTCACTGCCAATGATATTTTAAAGTATCACAGATATTTTCTCTGGGATGATACATACCCACTGGAGATATGTAATGTAGATAATTCAAATTACCTGCTTTTATTACAGAAGATCTTGAGCACAGTTTACTAACAGTGCCCTGCCAGCCACTTGAACAATGGATGCTGGCCAGAGCTAGCTATTTGAAATAGTCAAACCTGAAAAGGCATAATTAATCTGCTGAGCTATAAGCATGTCACCATGGCCCACGCCCTTTCTCTACTGGGTAGAGAAAGGAGACTAGCAAAAGATGTTTAAGCATCATTAAGTCCAATTACATTAAAAGTAGGACAGTCTGTTAAGACTCTCTTAATCAAGCGTTTTCCCCCTTTCCTTATTCACACAAGGATGTGTTATGTCCTGATTCTCCAGGTCCTGAACAGAATGTTTTCATATATAGGTAGAGAAGTAAAGGTTTCTTTGCATAATACATCATCATGTCTGTATTATTAATACTTAAAATGGCATTTACATTAGTAAGTAAGCTGAATAAGTAAAAAATTGCAAATTTAGACTCCTAAGAAACAATAACTTTAAATAGAAGTTTCATGAAAAACATTTTCCTTTTTTATTCATAAAGTGATGACCATTAAAATGAGCAAAATTTAGGAACTAAGTGTGAGAGATGGCCTAAGTAAAGTTGAACGTGATGACCTAGAACAGCATTTTTACAGAAGTAAATGTGCATTAACACTCTCTCATTAATAGCCAACACAAATATAGGTCGACCTGTTATCTGTGGTGGACTGAAATCTGAATTACTTCCATAACCCTAAGGTGTAGTTGATAACAGTAGTGTAAGCACACCCTTACATTTATGAGATAGCTTCTGTATGATACAGAGTGATACAGAAGTGGCACACTTGCCTTGGTGTGACTTCAAGGCAGGCTGAGCTGTTTTTGCAAAGTTCAGTTAGTTGCAGTCTTGGGCTTCAGAAAAAGTCCAGGATAAGATGAATAAGTATAGAATGAAGAACAAGCAAGGATGTAAGGGCATGAAGAGAAAAGACCATATTTTGAGTGTGAGTTTTTACAATGTGCTCCTGAGTTGTGCAGTATAGTCATACCAATGCTGCCAAAATAAGATTCTTTCTACAATATTTAATTAAAATTAATTTACTTTCATTTATTATACAACTTTTTTCTTGATTAACTTGAGCTAGTATTAAAGTAAACACTCTTTTTCTGTGCTACTGTGGATGAGCTTCTGGTATTCATGCTGGCTACTCTAAAGGCATCTGAGGTACCCGCATTCCAACTGAGTTGCTCATCAGAATGTGAAGTAAGTATCTCTGAAATTCGGGACACCATCTGAAATCCATGCCACACTCTGACTCTGGTGTCTTAACTCTAAGTCCTTTTATTTCTTTGCTATTGCCAAATCTACATGAGAAGACCCAATTAGCAGGCTTTAGCCAGAAGGTGCCTCTGGAAGATGCCCCCTCAGGAGATGGCCAAGGTGGTAATTTTGGAGAGGTCTTCAGACAGGTGAAGAATTGCTTTGGACCTGGTGACCAATCCTTTATTTTGATCTTTTTTTTTTTTTTTTTCAATTAATATTTTGTATAAAAAGTCTGTGTTTCCTAAGAGGTGTGCTAGCTCTATTAGATGCCCGGCACCTTATTCTGTGCAGAACTGAAATAAAGACAAATATCTCAACTCTGTCTTGATTTGCTCTTCGACACTGAGTGAAGAATCCTGGTTTAGGGACAGCAAAGCATCTGTCAGGGAGTTCACAGAGAGTTATTTTACATGTCTCAGAGCTGAAATCAAATAACTTCTGAATATGGCCTTAAGCTATTCTTAGTGTCATTTTCCCTAAAAGAACCCACAGTCATCTTGCACCTAGCATGAGGACTTGCTTGAGGAGCTCTACTCAAGAGAATACATTTCTACCTTGTAGCAAGGTTGGGCAAATTAGTGTTTATAAAATGTCTGCAGTGCTCTGGATGAGGAGAGTGGTGTGAGCGCGAAGTAGTATTAATATTCTCTCTGCAGGGGACTTTGCACTCTGACTATTATTAGTGTCTCGACTGGCTCTTCCAGTTCTGCATTTTTCTCTCTTTCTCACTCTCCTTTTTATATTATCCTGTTTAGATTGCCATTAGACCAGATCCTGAATTGAATGATAATTTACAGTTATTTCAAGATAAAACCTTTGTTCTATACCAAGAAACACTGCTATCATTGGATATTTCAAGATAAAACCTTTGTTCTATACCAAGAAACACTGATATCATTGGATATCTTCTGCAAAAGAGCAGCACTTTCTCACGGTAATGGTAGATCAGTTTTTATTTATATAAATCAGCCCTCATATTATCCAGGAACAAAACTGGCATCCAGAATTTATCTTCTGTGAGTACTCTTAAGAATGGGGAGAAAACATCAGGAACATACAGAAGACTAAGTAGAAAGAGAAGCACTGTGAATCCAACACCTCAGCTTGCTTCCTCTGAAGAATACGCCTAAATATATGATTTCAAAAGAAATTTGATCTATGAATAGATCACTTTGCCCATTAGAGAGGTTTTCCCACTAATATTTCCTTCCCTGGCACACACATCACAGGCAGCTTCATATTACCTGCTTGCTGTCACCTATGGAGGGCCATATTTGCTGAAGTTTTCACCTATATCTTGACTGACATCCTTGATAGTACACCATTAAGCTTTGGCAAAGTACCGTTGGAGTTAAGGTACCAATGTTATGCCTAAGCACATGCATAGTTTTAAGTGTGTGAATGAAACCCCTGAACTTAATGGGATTAAAAATGGAAGAGAATGTTTTCTAGCTGACAAATAGGTTACAAATGAGAAGCTAGTTTTAGAATTATTTTGGGAAAGCAAGTAATTCTAGAGTATGGATATGACAAACTCTAATTAACATCTGTAGGAATTAGAGGAGATTTGTAGAATAACAGTTCACGCACTGTTCATATTTTAAAAAAAAACAATTTGGTCTGAGTGTAATTATAAACAAGCTTTTGCTTCTCATTAATTTCCTACTTGATTACTAAAGCCATTGTTCAAGCATAGAGCAGAAAGAAACCATTAGAAACTGTTTACACTCTGTAAATGATAGTAGAAATTATAAAGGAAATGTATATTAATAGATAAAAGGACATTGATCCATGTGCAAAAAATGTTGTGCCAGAAAGAGATTAAATTGTACTGATTACTTTAATACATAATCTGAAATAAATAAGTCAACCATTGAGCAGGTCAGTACAATTTGTTTCTTCTGCTTTTGCAAATAATTTTTTTTCTGTCTTGTCTGGATATTATTTTTCACCCATAATACTTGCTAAAATGTCTTATTTGTAAATCTCTCCTATAGGCTTGGTAATTGCAAATTATGTGAAACTGCTAAATATATAACTGTTAAATTCTTATCTAAAAGCATTTAAACATACTTGAAATACAAATAAGATGGTATTGTTTAGTCTTTTCTTGCAAACCTTGAAGGTAAACCTGTAAAATGGTTCATGAATCATGAAATTTCTCATTCTAATGGCTGCATGTAGGAACTCAGCCAAAATTGGCTATTATTTCCATAAAGCTGTATATTTATATATTATCTATCATCCTGGTATAGTCAGAAAAAGTTGGGCAAGTACGAAAATTCCTCTTCATTCCACTGTAAAGTACCAGCTGAAATTGATGAGACCAAAGTATTCCCTCACAATTCACATCTTTGCAATGGAGTGATAAACTTTTTGCATTCTTTGTAAGGTCAGTGTATTTTATTAGGAACTCGTTTTTTGTTTTCTTCATATACACAATAGCTGGTTAACCCACATGTGGGTACTTCTCTTCATATATGACATATTGCAATCTTGTAGAGTTTGCTCCCTCCTAATTGCTATACAGCTTTGTATATTTCATTCTCTTAACCCCTGTGTTAACATATTATTTTACAAAGTGTCCATTATCTCAGAAATTCTTTATCCACTTCTTTCCCTGGTATTACATAGGAAAGCACTTGCCTAGAAATATCATGCTCGTTATCTGGAGCATAAAAAGGTTTTACTTTGTCTTTTAGAATCACCTTTATCCTTCTTTTGTTGTGAGCTTAATTGTGAAGAGTGAATTAGATGTAAGACAGGATACCACAGGTTTTTGGCAAGAAAGATCTCACATGAGTTTTCTCTGTGATGCATTCCCTTCCATGTCCTCCCATAAGAGAACTGAAAACCTATTACATTTGCAATGAGCTTCTGGGTAATATATAGGTTCACAACAGGAGAAAAAAAACCACAACAAATAAAACCTTACTTTGCTTAGATGTAAAATTTTCTCCCCTTCTTCCTCTCCAGCAGGGAAAAAAAAAAAAGGCATAAAAAATTTCACAAAAAGAATTAAATATTCCAGAAGAAATCAAGGAGAGTATCATTTTTCAAATCTCTCTGCTTAAGATGCTATTGGTATGAATGAAAAAGTTTAATTTTAGATATCGACAGTTAACAGAAAACTATATTTGTTCAGCCACTCTTCTTTCACATTTTTGTCAAATATATGATTTGCTTTAATATCTGCTTTGGTCAGATAACTCTTTTGCTAAGAATTTAAGAAATGCCCAGGTATGGGGTAGTTAAATATGAGCTTAAAATCTAACCCATTCTAACAATTGTGCAGCTTAATGTTTTGCAAAGTCACTCTTTTGCATCCATATGGGCAAAGAGTCTAGCATGGTTTATGCAGTTCCACTTGGAGTACGAAGACCTTGAAAACTTTCTTTTCTTTTTTTTTCTTCTTATGACAGGAGAAGATCTGGCAGAAGTTCCTGAATTCTCTGATGTTGCTGAAAATCCCACAGAAATCAGAACTGAGATATTTTACATTGGTGCATTTGAGGAGGATGGGTGTAAGCTTCACCAGGGAGCTCTAAGATCATAGTATCATAGAATCACTGAAGTTGGAAAAGACCTCTAATATCATCAAGTCCAACATCAACCCAATACTATCATGGCTACTAAACTATAACCTATAACCTGAAGTGAAGTGCCATGTCTACACGTTTTTTGAACATCTCTAGGGATGGTGACTCCACCACTTCCCTGGGCAGTCTGTTCCAATGCCTCACCACTCTTTCAGTAAAGATTTTCTTTCTAATATCCAATCTAAACCTCCCTTGGCACAACTTGCCCATTTCCTCTCAATAGCCCATTTCCTCTCATTCTTATTTACTCAATGTCATAACTACATTGGGACAAAAAACCCCAGCCAATCACCAGCCCACATCTCCTGTTCCTCCACCACCCTCCTTATTATCATCTAGACTAGATAATAACAGACAAATGGTTCAACTAAGTCATCCTTCAAAGCAGGCTGAAAATCACAGGCTATGGGTAGAAATGCCTGGTTTCTATCAATCACCACACTATTTTAAAGGCAGGCATTCAGTTAAAATGCTACTTAAACTTCAAGATGTGTTAAAGTCCAACATATGTGAGATAAAGATGGGGAAGGGAGAGGAAGTGGTTTTAACAAAACAGGAAAATAAATGTTTTTTCCATGTGAAGTTTCAGATTGTTTTGAATTTCGGTCTAATCTAAACAATTTTCACCACAATTTCCAATTAATCAGACATCCAGTGCTCATCATCTAACCCATTCTAAACACAAAAGAACATCTTTAGGAATGATTCAGCAGGTGACCTTTGTCAACTCTTGTGAGTAATCTCCTTTTCACTCTGAATGAGGAAATCACTCTGAGCAGTACCAGCTGCCTGTATGGATGTAAAACCATCATTCTTACATTTCCAAAGAGAGTTTGGATTATATAATTTCTTCTTTCCTACATACCTTCTAATTTTTTTTGTTGTTATGATTAACTTTTTATTTCTTTTGGTTATTTGCAGTTCATTTTGATTTTAGTTTGTATTCGATCTGTCCATCTGTTTCCCACCACACACCAAAGGACAACTGAGTGTATTCTCACTATCAGTAAAACTATACTCTTAGCTTTCCCACTGTGTGATAACAAAATACGATGTGACTGATATGAGAAAATAACGACTTTGCAACAGTACTGTTTCTGTAAGCTCTTAACTAGAGTTTGAAAATTTCATGAGACTAATTTTGTAGTTCAGTGTTATCAGTGGGTGAAGTGTTTTTCTCAAAGTTGAGAAAGAAGTGGTGAGAGCATCAAGAACAGAAGGTGGGACACGTTATTATCATCTTCTTATAAAAATTAGGCCAGTTGTTGCTTTGCACTAGTAAGCCCACTGGAAATTTGTAGGGA